>NC_056725.1:669259830-669449830 GCF_019279795.1 Protopterus annectens | reverse complement strand
ACTCCTGACACTCTTCTCCATCCACTCCATCCTGCCTGTACTCTCTTCTTCATCTCTCTTCCACACTCACCATTACTTTGAACTACTGATCCCAAGTATTTAAACTCATCCATCTTTGCCACCTCTACTCCTTGCATCCTCACCATTCCTCTATCCTCCCTCTCATTTCACACATATATTCTGTCTTAGTCCTGCTGACCTTCATTTCTCTTCTCTCTAGAGCATATCTCCATCTCTCCAGGGTCTCCTCCACCTGTTCCCTACCTCACTACAGATAACAATGTCATCTGCAAACATCATAGCCCACGGGGACTCCTGTCTGATCTTGTCTGTCAACCTGTCCATCACCATTGCAAATAAGAAAGGGTTCAGAGCTGATCCTTGATGTAATCCCACCTCCACCTTAAATGCATCCGTCACTCCCACCGCAGACCTCACTGCTGTCACACTACCCTCGTACATATCCTGTACCACTCTTACATACTTCTCTGACACTCCCAACATCCTTATACAATACCACAACTCCTCTCTAGGCACCCTGTCATATGCTTTCTCTAATTATACAAAAACACAATGCAACTCCTTCTGACCTTCTTTATATCAACACTCTCAGAGCAAACATCACATCTGTAGTGCTCTTTCCCTGCATGAAACCATACTTCTGATCACTAATCATCACATCCCTTCTTAACCTAGCTTTCACTACTCTTTCCCATAACTTCATGCTGTGACTGATCAGTTTAATCCCTCTGTAGTTACTACAGCTCTGCACATCACCCTTATTCTTAAAAATCGGTACCAAAACACTTTTTCTCCATTCCTCAGGCATCCTCTCACTTTCCAAGGTTTCATTAAACAATCTGGTTAAAAACTCCACTGCCATTTCGTCTAAACACCTCCATGCTTCCACAGGTATGTCATCTGGACCAACAGCCTTTCCATTCTTCATTCTCTTCATAGCTATCCTTACTTCCTCCTTGCTAATCCATTGTACTTCATGATTCACTATCCCCACATCATCCAACCTTCTCTCCCTCTCATTCTCTTCATTCATCAACCCCTCAAAGTACTCTTTCCATCTTCTCAACACACTCTCCTCGCTTGTGAGTATGTTTCCCTCATTATCCTTTATCACCTTTACCTGCTGCACATCCTTCCTGGCTCGGTCCCTCTGTCTAGCCAACTGGTACAGGTCCTTTTCTCCCTCCTTAGTGTCCATCCTTTCATACAAATCTTCATATGCCTTATCCTTAGCCTTCACCACCTCTCTCTTTGCCATGCACCTCATCTCCTTATACTCCTGTCTACTTTCTTCATCTCTCTGACAATCCCACTTCTTCTTCGCCAACCTCTTTCTCTGTATATTCTCCTGTACTTCCTCATTCCACCACCATGTCTGCTTGTCATCCTTCCACTGTCCAGATGTCATACCAAGCACCTTTCTAGCCGTCTCCCTTACTAGCTCTGCTGTAGTTACCCAACTATTTGTTAACTCTTCATTGCCACCCACTGCCTGTCTTAACTATTCCCTGAACTCCACCTCACAATTACCCTTTTTCAATTTCCACCATTTGATCCTTGGGGCTGCCCTCACACTCCTCCTCCTCTTCTTGATCACCAGCGTCATAGTCATAGGTACTGATGTGCACAATCACAGAAACAGTGATTCATAAAGTTGTGAAGTTAATCGTTTACAGTGCTCTAGTCAGTGATTTGCATATTCACAGACACAAGGATTCATATATTTGTGCAATGAGTAGAATATTAAAGAAGTCTCAGCAATAGAATGCAGAGTGCAACTTTGCAGAACAGCAACTCAGACAGTAAAATGTAACTGTGTCAACTGTCCTTCTGGAGGAGTATGCTAACTTTTGCACAAGTCATGGTTGTGTAGTATGGAAGCAGTACAAAAGACAGATTTATCCAGAGGTGCTGCTTGTTGTACATGTAACAAAGTACTAGTGTCACTAAGACAAAGGATCAGCAAGCAATTACAACATATGGAGTACTGGGATGTAACAGACAAACACACACCAAGCCCACTCTATGGGTTAACAGTACCGAGGCTATAATCAAGTCAAATTATTTTCTGCACTGGCTCGTAAGAAATAAAGCAATACTAATGGAGCAGTATCAAAAAATGTGGAAATGTAGTTTCCTTGATGTCACGGGCCATTTTTTTTAGTGTTTGATGCCAAAAAAGGCTAATAAAACTAGACTATACCAGTTCCACTGTGTACTTTTGACATTGTTTCACATACTCAGCTTTGTTAGAATACCTTTTGAGATTTCTTCTGACCCAAAGAGCCTTCGCTGGGTAATTGATGAAATAATTAAAGGGTTAATGGACGTTGTTAGCAAAATTTATGAAAATGTTGCCTTTTGTGGAATAGCTGCTGAAACTAAACAAAGGCAAGTAAAAAATTTGGGTTAAAACTTTTAAGTACATGGGATATGTCTGTAGGAATCTTGGAATGCCGCCAGATCCCGAAAAGGTTAAAGAAATGGTACAGATGTAGAAGCCACTGACAAGCATTTGCGATTGCATTTTTACACAGATGATGAGTACATCATCTGTTTCAGTTTATTCCAAATTTGGTAATAAACATGTCAGTGACATATCAGTTTTAGAAACATGCTTTATGTCATTGAAAGCAGTTACAAGAGAAGAGTTTAATATTGACTGCGGCTCCCCTTTATGCTATTACACTGCAGTGATGCCTGTGGTACTACAGGTTGATGGTTTCCTGTCTGCTACAGTAAGAGTGTTACTGGGACATGAGGATCCTGAGCCAAGACACATGTGTAAGCACTATATGCTCAACTTGAAAAGAGACTGTTATAAAACATATCATGAATATATTTACAGTATGATAGTTATTGTGGAATGTGATAACTGATACAGAGCAGTTTTCACAAGCTACCCCATAAAGTTCCTTGAGATTAAACTAAAAAGGTTTTATTTAACTATACTGTACAAGCCAGGGAATAAAATGGATATCGCAGATGTGTTGTCCAAAGTATACCACAAACAGTACAAAAACAGGATCTGGAAGTCACATGCTGTCCCTTTTGTATTGCAGACCTCAGAGAGCCTGTTAAATTTTGTAGCATACAGAAAATTATTTATTGTTGGAATGCTTGAGAAATGATTTTAACTGGATTGCCAGATGGCAACAAATTTCCATTGCTATACTTATCATGATAAAGTTCATGAGTTGCACAGACTGATGTTGAAATCTCACAGAGCATTTTCAACTATAATTCCAATACACATATAAGAGAAAATACACAAAGCACATTTACAAATTGTTAATTAATTTATTTATTTATTTTATTTTACATTTGTTAACCGGGCTAGTCCAACTGGATACATGTCCATTTTCAGTGGAGGCCCGAGGAGAAAAGCTCCACTATCTAATGCAAAGTAACAAGAGTACATTCAAAGTACATAGGCAGTTTAAGACACAACTAAAACAGGCATTCGAAATACATAGGGAATTTAAGACACATCTAATGCAGGTATTTAGGCAAGTTTTTCAGTAAGAGAATACATAAAATATTAAATTTCTTCAGTACAGGTATATACAATAAAGACATAAGTAATTATGTAGTTTGAAGGATAAAAAATAGAGTTAGTAGAAAATAATAGTTTGTAGTTAATAGAGTCAATTTCTTAGGTAGAAATGAAAAGAGAGATGGAGAAATAGAGTTGGTAGACAGTGCAAAGGATGCAGGAGAAGGTAGGAGGTATGTGCTCAGCTAGGGAAATTGCACGAGCAAAGCCAGTGATTGGTTAGAAAATGTTTTAGTTGAGTTTTAAATAGTGTGATAGAAGTTTGGGCTATAAGGTCTGGAGGAAGCTGATTCCAAACTTTACCAACTGAGTTGGAAAATATAGAGTCACCTGCTGTATTCTTTGCTAGAGAAGTTTGAATCAGTAATTTATTGGAGGAGCGTAGGGTTTTTAGGTTATTATAGGGTTTTATCAGAGTAGAGAGCATTGGTATATTTTCCAGGTGGTGAAGGGCTTTATGGGCAATTGTAAGTTGGTAGTATTGAATTAGGTGAGGTAACTCAAGCCACCCTAGGTTATGGAGGTTCAGGCAGTGATGTGTTTTATATGGAGAGGCAGTGGCAAATTTGGCAATGTTGCAGTAGGCTGTTGTAAGCCTATTGATGTTATGTTTAGAAAGATTAGTATAAATGGGGGATGCATATAGTAAAGTAGAGAGAAGATATGTTCTGGCTATGGTAGTTCTTGCTTCAGGTGTTAAGAAAGATTTGATTCTGTAGAGAGAACCTCATTTTCTATTAGTTGCTTTTATGATAGAGTTTATATGTACATCAAATTTAAGTAGGTTGTCAATAGTAACTCCTAAAAGTTTGGTTATTTGGTCGGGAGAGATAAGGGTGCCATTGTTAGAAGTAAGTGTGAAACTAATAGGGGGAGACAAGTGTGTGGGTGAGAAGAGGAGAAGTTTAGTTTTCTTAGGGTTTAAGAGAAGGCAGTGATTGGAGAACCATTGTTCTATGGTGGTAAAAGTTTTTTGAGTAAGTGAGTGGAGGTCAGCTTGGGTTGTGGCAGAGCAGATGATGGTGGTGTCATCAGCATACTGAATGCAAGGAGTTAGTGGGGTGGCTAGATACAGGTCATTAATAAAGATGGAAAATAAAAGAGGACATAAGATCGAGCCCTGAGGTACTCCTAAAGTGGTGCGGAGAAGTTCGGAAAGATTGTTGTTCCATAAAACAGCTTGTTTCCGATACTGAAGATAGGAAGTAAACCAGTTTAAGGCAAGATTATTGAGAGACAGAGATTTTAAACAATGTAGGAGGAGTTGGTGGTTCACCATGTCAAAGGCTTTTGACAGGTCAACAAAGAATGCTGATGAAAGAAGATTGTTATTCCGGTTTATATTAATAGAGTCTATGAAGGATAATAAGGCTGTGGTGGTGCTGTGGTAGGGACGAAAGCCATGTTGGCAAGTAGCTAGGAGATTATTAGATAGGAGGTGATTTAAAAGCTGTTTGTGGATGCATTTCTCCATTATTTTAGCAATAGGAGATAGCAGTGCTATAGGGCGGTAGTTAGAGTATTCAAATGAATCGCCCCCTTTGAAGAGAGGGATGATGTGGGAGATTTTCCAGAGTGAGGGTATAGTACTTTCTTTTATGGTTCTGTTGATTAGAATAGAGATAGGGTAGGCAATAGCTGTAGCACCTAGCTGGAGATATTCAGCCAGCAATTTGTCAGCTGAGGGGGTTGAGGGTTTGAGTTTCTGAAGTAAGTGTAGAATATAGGAGGTGGGTATGGGTTTAAGCAGAAATGGATGTGGAGTGCAGTTAGTGTTCCCTAGTAATGAGGGGTCGGGGCTTTGTTGGTTGGCCAGTTTAAGTATGGTAGACGTAAAGAAGTTATTAAATGCATTAGCTGTTTGTAGGGGAGAGTCAGAGCAGGAGCCAAGTGTGTTGGGAGTTTTGACCTTGCCAGGGGATAGTAGTGAGTTAATTGATTTCCAAAATTTTTGTGGTTGGTGGTGGGAGGATTGCTGTAGCTGGGTATAATAGTTCTTTTTATCTTGTATGATAGCAAGCTTAGTCATGTTCCTTTTTTGTTTGAAGCTAAGGTGATCAAAAGAGTCTTTAGTGGTTCGCCATTTAGTCCAGGCTTTATTCCTACTAATGCAAGGAAAAAGCCCTGTTTTGTCTTGTTCTGTCCTGGTATGTCAGAACATACTGAATTGTTGGTAAACAAATGTCACATATGTAATATACATCCAAAAGCACTAGATATATCAGTATTCTTCATGCAATTCCACCTTTGCATGGAGTAAAATTGCTTCAGATCTGTTCTGTTCCAGAGGTAATTAGTATGTTATGCACTCTAGCTGCTATTCCAATTATTCTGATGTTATTAAACTCAAAGACACATGCATGCAGATATTTCAAGCACAGGCATTAATGCCCTTCTAGCTTGCTAATATACCAAAACACTTGCTGTCATAATAAGTGTTCAGGCTGTTCTTAAAAATATCTAAACTAGTGCTTGCTTTAATGTAATTTGGTAGTCTGTTCCAAGCATCAGCTACTCTGTCAGAGAACCACTTAGTACACTTCTCATTCCTATAGAATCTTCTACATAGGTTATCTGATGATTCTCTAGTACTTTTTGTTAACCCTAAATATTCCCAGAGGTAGTTGTCACTAAGTGCCCTATATACCTGAATAAGATCTTCTCTTAGATATCTATAAGACACAATGTACAAGTTCAGATATTTTAGTCTTTTAGACTTACATTTTCACATCCATGGATGCCCTTGGTATATTTCCGCTCTACTCTTTCCAGTTTACTCATACTTGTTTTCCTATAGGGTTTCCATATTGTTATTCCATGCTCATGTTTGGGACTAAAGTAACTAACAAACAATAACCTATAGTTCTATAACTATCATTAACCAATTGGTTGATATGATTAGAAAAACTCAAAACTGGATCTACCTATATACCCAGGTCCTTAAATGAGTCTACAGTTTCAATCACTGTGCCTCCCCTACAAGGTTATTGTTGTAGTCACAGCTTTGATAGAAAATGATGGATGAGAATGATGCACACTGATATTAATGTGTCCCTGGGTCTGTTTATAGATGCTGTCCTATTTCTAAAGCTATAATTTAAAAATACAGACTTGCCTGTTTACCTCCAAGAGTAGGATGAATATATGTTCTATATGTTTTCAGCTTATTGTTAAATTGTTGTTTTCCATGAATTCCTCTGAATGTGCCAAATTGAACAGCCTTACTTACATTTTACATGAAGCCTTCCATTAACCTAGTGGATGCAGTTGCTCTTCTGTATATTATTCTTTGCTCAGAAAGCTCTTTGAATCTGGACTATTTTGAGTCATATTTGTCTCTGGTACCTCAGATGTAGAAAATATTTTGTAAAAAAGGTGAAACTGTTGCATGTGCAAGTATGAAATGTATTCATTCTTTCACTGAAAATCTAGTAAAAAAACTCATCACCCATAGTAGCCATCCATCAATCATTGCACATTGCTCCATAAAGACAAACTGCAAATCAGTGCATGGTTCTGTTTAACATTCTAGCATATGTCTGTGTGGATGAACGTCTTGTCCTCCGGAATTAATATTGTTTATACTCCATACTTTTTCATGGGCTCACAGTGGACAGTTAACTTACTAACACATTACGGAATCTGTGGCCTGCTCCTGCTAGGTATTTTTATATGTTAAGTGTTTGCTTTCTGCCATGTTTAAGATTAAAATGAATTAATCTGTGTTATGTATTTGCTTTCTGCCATGTTTAATAATAAAACATTTATGTGTCATCCTTTGTTATGTTTAATTCTCTCTGCACAATTCTGAAATCTACCAACCCCCCTTCCAGAGAGAGTTATTATCGTGTTCAGTACAGTGTATTTCAAATAATGACAGATTATGATCTTCTTTTCCATTTTTCATTTTTTTATATTGTTAAACTTTGTAAGTTTTCCTTTACTCTTTTGACAACATAGTTTTGTTCTTGTATATCGTCTGTTTGTGGCTAAATTTTTATGATTTTTTTTCTAGTAGTAATTTGACTGTTTTATTTCTTCAACTATTTCTTCATTCCTTCTTTTTTTTAATTTTTGGGAGTAAGTACAGATTTGTGACCATATAAAACAATAAAGAAGAAGTTTTTGCATTAACGTACATATCTTATAAATAAATAAATGTTCTGGATCACTTTGTGGCAAAAGATGATGGTATTCAGTGAATTTTGTTACAGTAAGACAGCTCCACAGATACAGACAATTATAACAGAAGCATTTGCTGTGTGCACTACATACATCAGACAGACAGACATGGCTTTTATAGGTATGTGTATCTAAATAATGACAGGACAGGGCAACTTAAGTATTGCAGATTAAATCTTAATAGATGTCAAGTTTCCAGAATAAAAAATAAGTAAAGTTAAAACGACTTAAAAAAAATCCTACAATCAACATGCTAACAGATATTTTAGGAATAGTTTCTCTGGAAAAAAAATATAGGTATAGTTTCTCTGAGAAAAGAACTATTAAAAAAACTACTAAAAAATCTTTTTTCTTTACTCCTCACCTGAAATACCTAGTAACCAGAACCAAACACAAACTGATAGTTGGAACAACGAGAAGGAAGCAACGCCAATGAAGAGAAGTGCAGCTAAACCAAGCCCTTCTCGTTGTTCCAATCACCTGAAATACCTCCTCTCCAGCTCTCCTGCTAAACCGTGTGACCACCATCAAATCATCTACATGACAGCACGCTCTACCTCCTACATCCTTGGCTAGAACTACATGGAACCCCTCCACCCAAGAGCAAAAGTGTTCCTCATGGCCAACAAATTAAACAGACTACATTCAAAACATCTAGATGATAGTATGCTCTACCTGCTACATCCTTGGTTAGAACTACCTGGAACCACTCCAGTTCCTCCTGGGCATCCTGTTAAATATAGAGACTACATTGGATGTCTTCTACTGTTTATCATAGTTTATTTTCAGTTTTCTTAATTTTATTAGCTGTCTAAATTTTAAACTCTCATCTGAATTAAACTGTGGTAGCACTCTCTCTCTTGTTGGCTCAATCACCCCCCTCCAGTTACTTAACTCATATTTCCTATTTACTGGCATTGGATTCTTCTTATTCATATAGCTCATCTCTATACACATACCTCTCCTTTACTTCTACTTTATCCTTGATTTTTTTTATTATTTTCTTACTCCCCCTTCCTAACTTCCACCCATCTGATATCTCTCCTACTTAATATCAGCAACCGCTCTATGATACTTTTAAGCTTGAACTGCTTTATCTGACTTGTCTGTATCTACTATAGCTCTTTGCACTTCTGCTGATAGTTTTTCACAGAGGTTTTCTACTTCTCGCAGCCCAGCCCACTCTGTTCACCCTTGCTACGCTCAGGCTCACTCCGCTCCCCTACTCTGCTCCCATTCCCAGCCACCCCTGATCTCACTTCCTTTATACTTAGTCATCTGTTGCCCTCCCCCTCTGCCCCTCCTGTAACCCCTCCCCTTCAATACACCATTTTCCCCTACTCTTGACATCTTTTCTCTACTTACCTAAGCATGTCACTCACTCCTTCTCAAACCTTTCTCTCTACCAGTCCCCAGCTCCCTCCATAAATCACTCTAATTACTCATCCACCCCTTCCTCTCCTCAGCATATCTACTACTTACCCCTACTACCCTAACTCATTTGTACTGTCCTTTTCTTCATCAAAAACATATTGCATAGTGAAACTGCCTAACCAATTCCCACCCTTACTTACCTTACAACCTCAATTTATATAGCATATTCCTTTCAACCTTTGACTATATCCCATCTCTCTCAAAACTACTTTCACTCCTATCCTTTTCCTGACAATACCGCAAACCCACCAACAGAACATACTCCCATCTCAGCCATCCCATTTCACTATCATGCTAGCCTATAATTTGTATTTGTCTCTTCTTATGCTACAACTCCTACACTCATTTCAAGCTCCCTTACCTAATCCTTCCACAACTTTTCATCTTCCTAAAATCAATGTTTCCCCTAGCCCCTCTATGTTTTCTAGGAACAAAGTTAAATACCATTACCTCCTCCTCCACCTCTCTCACGCAACATATACTGCTCCTATCTGGTGATATCATCCCAACCCAGGACCTGAAAACTCCTCTTCCCTAATTCAGTGTTCAAGTATCCCATCTCTACTCATCCTAACATTTCCACTAACCACCTCTCTCTGCATTCCATGAATTTAAGAAGCATAGTAAATAAAGTCAGTGAACTCCATGCCTGGATATCCCATCACTCTCCTGATATCCTAATTCTCAGTGAAACTTGGTTGAAACACCACATTCTTGACAAAGACTTCCTACCCCCTAGCTACAGCATCTTAAGACATGATTTAACTCACAAAAAAGGTGGATGAGTAGCCATCATGTTCTCCAACCACCTCACAGTCAGCCCTCTACATTTATCCACCCCCTCTGCCTCACCTGGAGAACTACTAATTGCAAAATGCAGAGTAAATGCACACAATGTATTCCACATTGTTGAAATTTACATACCCCTGGTGAAAATATCCCCATACTAGAAAATATTGTCTCCTGCCTCGCTCAGTGCTTACCAAATGATATTATCATATTAGGTATCGTCAACATTACTTGGTTATTCTTCTCCTCAGACACCCCAAACTCCTTCACTAATTTACATGACTTCACCCAATTAATCACCACTCCTACCCATACCAGTAAGTCATCAAATTCCACCTCTCTTCTTGACGGGATTCTTGTCTCACATCCCCTTAAATATCACTTCTCAGAAACCTTGCCAGATGCTCTCAGCAACCACTTCCCAGTTAAAGTCCTCATTTTCTCTCCACACTACACAAGAGCACACAAGCTCATAGCCTGTTGAAAATTGTCCAGCTGCAACTCTGGTACATGCAACAACCATCTCTCCGCTATCAACTGGAACTTCCTCAGGCATCTACCCCTGAATGATGCTATTCAGGAATTCAATTCCATATTCCTTAACATTCTCAACTCCCTTGTCCCTTTGCGTACAGTAAGAGTAAAGTCTACTGTATCTCCTTGGCTTATACTCTCCACCCACTCCCTAATACAAAAAAAGAGACAAAGCCTGGAAGATCTGGTCAAAAACTAAACCCCTTCCCACCTCCAACACTACAAAAAACTTTGCAGCCTAATGAAGAAATCCATCTACAAAGCAAGAAGAACTTTTATAATAACCCTGCAACCCTAAACTCTACCAATCCAAAGAAATTCTGGCATGCCTTTACCAAATTCTTCATCCTGGAAACCCCTCATCCCCTCAACCATGTCCCAACAGCACTCCACTTGAAACAGCCACTAACTTCAAATCTTATTTCATAAATACTATCAGCAAACTGTCAATTCAAAACAACTCCAACCCAGTTGTTAATAACTCCCCTAACTCTTCCACCTCCTCTGACTCCCCCTGGCCTTCTCACTAAAAACAGTTACCACCTCACTTTCTCCAGAATGCTGCTAACTCTCTTGCCCTCCCCATCCAAATTCTAATTAACAGATCCAAAGTTCCTACTATCTGGAAACATTTCTATACCTTACCAATCCACAAGGGAGGTAACTCCTCTGAACTTGCTAACTTCAGGCCCATTGCAATCCTATCCCCCTCTCCTTATATTCTAGAGAAATATGTACACAAGCAAATCCTTCACTTCCTCTTACAAGAGAATCTTCTCACTTCCACTCAACATGGCTTTTGACCTAAGCATAGTACCTCCACTGCCCTCATTTCCTTCATAAACACCATATCCCAAGCCAGAGACCATAATAAACTTGTCTCATGCCTATTCTTTGATCTATCAAAGGCATTCGACACTGTCTCCCACCCTCTCCTTCCGCATAAACACTCAGAACTAAACATCTCCACTTCCACTATCTCCTGGTTTGCTAGTTACCTTAATGACCAACTTCAGTCTGTTGAATGGCTCTCTGCAACTTCCCCTGCTCTGCCTATCAAGATGGGTGGACCCCAAGGATCCAACCTTGGCCCATTACTTTTTAGCATCTTTACCAATCTTTTGTAAACCTCATGCCCCCAATCATCACTGGTGCAATATGCAGATGACTCCACTGTTATCACCATAACTGATTCCCTCACTGACCTTAACACAATTACACAGAAGTCCTTCTTATCCATAGAAAATTGGGTCACTAACAACCAACTTATTCTGAGTCCAAAAAAGACTAAGCTCCTCCTTTTCATTCCCAAAATTATGAACCATCTAAAATCCTCCTTCTCTCTCTCATCCCTCAACTGCACCCCGATCTCTGTCGAATCGCACACCAAATTGTTAGTGGTTATCATTGATGACTGACTCAAATTTGATCTGCATTTTCTAAATAACATTAAGAAAACCCACCTAAAACTTGGACTCCTATACAGGAACACGGAATTTCTATCAAATAAAGCTAAAGTCTTACTATCCCATGCCTACCTCCTTTCTACCCTACTCCATTTCTCTCAAATACTTACTAACCTACAAACCACTCTTTAAACTAAACTTGAAACAACCTACAATAAAGTAGCAAGATTTGCAACCGACCATTCCTACCACTCACACCACTGCCTTGTCCTAAAAAAGTTAAACTGGCTAAAATTTCACCACCAGCTGATTCTATCACAACTTCAAATGATTCACTGTATATTGTATCTGTTCTCTTTCTGCTCCAACATTGCCTCAGTAGTCTCCCTCTACTCCCCACCAAGGGCCATGTGAATCCAAGAACAAAACCTGCTCCAAATCTACAAGGCTAAAACAAAAATAGGGCAAAACCTGTACAGTTACTTCCCAGCTGAATCCTAGAATAATCTTCCCTTAGATGTTAAAAAAATCAATCACCCACATAAATTCAAGACTGCCTCTAAAAACTTTCTTAATAGGATTTGGATCTGTCACTGTCTATAACTAGCCCCTTGAATGTCTCACCCCATTAGCATCACCTACCACAGAACTAACTACCTTTTCTTTCTAATAAGTTGTCCTCTTTATTTACACCTTATTTGCTGATCAGCTTACTGAGGTATTCTTGACTTATTCTCCGAAACATTTGCTCAGCTTGACTTGTTTGATGTAAATATGTATATACTCTATGAATTTGTTAACAATGTAATTCAAATTTTGCAATTTTCTCCTTAAATATTCAGTTTGTAATTCTTACTTCTTAATCCATACTTTTTATTGTATCTGAGTGTTTTGTTTTGCTACTTTATTTTTCTTGTAATTTGTGGAGCTTTTCTCCCTGAGCCTTCTCTGAAAAGGGGCTTCGGCTCAGTCGGACTAACCCGGTAAACAAATGTCAAATAAATAGATAAATAATAAAATAAATCAGCATGCTAACAGATATTTTAGGTATAGTTTCTCTGGAAAAAATCTTTCAGATTCTCACAGGGAACAACTGACTATTTATGCGCCAATGGATAGCAGCTGAATAGTTTGATTCATTCTTAATTCATGAACATTCACTTCATAGATTTTCTTCCTGGTATTTCTTGACTAAGAACCATCTCAAGTTCATGCTAAGCTCTTATTACAAAGTGCATCTACTTTTCTATGGGGAAAATAGACTCCCCAACACATAGCAAATCACTTTTTCTCAAACTACAGATTTCTGTTAGGTTATTCTTTATATTTTCTAAAGTTCCAGTTACAAATAGAAGCTGAGCTTGGAAAAGTGTAAAAAGGGAAAATGCTTTGTGATTTATACAGTAGTCTTTCTTTAGAAGATGAATGCATGTTGTTTCAAGATGGATCCTGACAGCTTCAGCCTGTCTTGCATTTTATTCCACTGTCTTGATATTTTCTAAATGCCAACATGAATAGCTCCAATGAGGAAGATCAAAACTTGTTCCTAATAAGGAAAGGTGCAGATAAGGGCTTTGCAGATTCTTAGTAAGCAGAATAAAATAGAAGTGTTTGTTTTAATTGGCCAGTGGCTATAATCTGATAGATAACAAAAAGTCTTCTCCAAAGCTGTTACTGTATACAAATGATTACATTTGCTTTGTTCAAAGATACAAGACCTTGATCGCTTATCTCCCATGTACGTGTGTTCTTTACAAGGGAGATTATTCTACTCTGCTGAACTGTGTTGCAGGAAGTTATTTTTAACCTTAACATAGCTATCATGCAACTCTATATGTCATTCTTTAATTGTAATATCATTGCTGGGCTAGAACTTTTCGGGGAAGTAATAAGCCAGAAATGCAGCATATAATCATCACTTTGCACTCCAGGTGTGGGTGGACAAATGCTGCTTCTTATGTTTGGAGTTGCAAAGTGGAATCTATCCTACAGTGTTTATGCTTGACCTTGAACCTTCTTTGGAAAACTGTACAATAAGTTATATGGGAAGAAATGCCAAAGTGGATAAGAACAGGCAGAAAGTAGAAGGCAGCCATTAATGTGTTTAAATGTAGAAGTAAGAGAGGTACCAATGAAAAAGAGAAAAATGGAGATAAAAAGGGCTACAACTGAGGAAAACTTGAACAGGTAAAAAAAGCACCGAGAACAGCAAAATGGAGTAGAAACATTTATTTATGTGTGACATTTGTTAACCGGGTTAGTCCGACTGGGCAAAAGCCCTTTTTTAGGGGAGCCCTAAGGAGTAAAGCTCCAAATATATACAAAATACATGATAAATTGCAATAAAGTTTATAATAAAAAGTAAACAGTTACATACATGATAAAATGTAATAAAGTTTATAAAACAAGCAAGTAAACACTTTCAAGCAAGTAGCATAGAAAAAATTAACACCGAGTACAATCAGGGTTGTCAGAGACCAGAAAACAAAAAAAAAAAACATATGTCTGTAATAGTAACTCTTAAGTATGAGTGAGCAAAGGAATGAATAGAAGGAAGGAAAACAGAGAAGGAAGATTAAGTGGGTGCAGAGCAGGGGCAGAGCCAAGATTTTAGTAGGGTTTCCTTGAGAGATTTTTTGAAGCTATTGTAGGTAGTTCTTAAGGCTGGAGGTCATTTATTCTATGCTTTAGCTAGGGAGTGATTGTATAGAAGTTTTCCTGTGCTTTTATTAGGCTTGTGAATTTCTACGCAGTGAAGATCACAGCTTTGGAGAGTACATTTTGGGGAGTAGGAAGAGATGAGGGTTGAGAAAGCAGGACAGCTGGAGGGTCTGTTTAGGATGGAGTGAGAGATGTACAGTTGAGGAAGAAGGAGTTGTTGCTGAAATTCAAGCCATTGCCGTTTTTTAGAGCTAAGCAGTGGTGGGAGGGGTAGGTAAGATTGGCTGCAAATCTAGTTATTTTGTTATAAGTGTTTTCATGTTTAAGAGATGGATTGGATTGTACATTCGTGAGGATGGGAGTGGCATACAATAGGGTGGGCAGTAGGAAGGCTTGAGAAAGGGAATGTTTAGCTTCATTTGTGAGATATTTTTGTACCTGTATAACATCCCTAGTTTTTGTTGTTTTTTTTTGATAGTGTGTTGAATGTGGCTGTCAAATTTAAATTGATCATCGATCGTTACACCAAGCAGTTTCCTATGTGGTTCAACAGAGATAATAGTGTTATTTAAGGAGATGACAGTGAAGATATGTTTGTGTTGTTGCAGAGATTTTGGGAGAAAGAATAAAAGTTTAGTTTTTTTAGTGGTGACTAGGAGTTGATTACTGGTTAAACATTTTACCACAGAGAGGAGTGATTATTGGGTAAGGATAAGGAGATGGGGGCGATTGTCCAAACAGGAGATAATTGTAGAGTCGTCAGTATATTGTATTAAGGAAGAGTGGGGTCAGGATATGTATAGGTTACTGAAGAGAATATTAAAAAGGAAGAGTCCAAGAATGGAACCCTGCGAAACCCCATTCTGAACAGGAAGGAAGGGGGAGGAGGCAGAGAGACATTGTTGGAAAGGTATCTGGAGAACCAGTGAAGAGTGGCACTAGAGAGATTAAGGCTAGTAAGTTTAGATAGAAGTAGTTTGTGGGAGACATTATCAAAATCTTTAGACAGGTCAAGGAAAAGACAGGAGACTAGCTTGGTGTTGCACGAGATTTTACAATGGTCTATGTAAAAGAAATGAGTGTAGTAGAAGTACTGTGGCAGGGTGGAAACTGTGTTGGGTAGGGGATAAGAGGTTTTCTTGTATAAGATGATCAAGGAGCTGTTTATGAATGCATTTTTGATAGGGGTGATATTATTGTTATAAGTCTGAAATTAGTGTGATCAGAAGAGTTACCACCTTTGTGCAGTGGTAAGACATAGAATTTCTTCCAGATTTCAGGAACTGTGCATTCTTGGCTAGATCTGTTAATTAAAATAGAGATGGGATAGGCAATGGATTTAGCACCAAGTTTGAGGCAAAAGTGGCGGTAGGTTGTCAGCAGATGGCAAGCATGGTTTAAGTTTGCTGAGAAGTAATCTAATATAAGCAGTAGGGCAGGGCTTAAGAAAGAATAGGGGAGTGTTGGAAGAAGGAGGGGATCGGTAGTGGGCTGGGAAAAATTGTCTTTTTTTGTCAAATTTTGAATAGAGTCAGTGAAAAAGTAATTTAGAAAGGTGGCAGTATCCATATCAGAGCTATTTTAGGAGTAGAAGTATTGTCAGGGTATAAGAGCTTATTGATGGTATGCCAAATTGTTTTAGGTTTGGAGTGGGGATTATTTAGCAGCTTTTGATAGAAATATTTTTTATCTAGGTCAACCTGCTTCTGGAGATTTAGTTTTCTTCCAGTTTTTCCAGACACTGTCTCTTTTGAACATAAGGGATTAAGTGGATTGTGTTAACCACAGAGCAAAGTTGGATTTAATTCTAATTTTTCTGGTGGAGGCCAGGGAGTTCAGAGTGTTGAGAAAGATGTTGTTAAAATTGTTGACAGCATCATCAAGTGGGAGTTCATAGAGGAAGAACCAGTTTATGAAGGAGAGGAGTTTATTAAATGTGCCTGGGTTAAACTTAGTGAAATTATGACAGTTCTTGTATTTGTGGACTCTGTTCAATTGGGGGAAGTGTCTTTGAATGAATGTGGGCAGGTAGCCCCTTAGGGTATCAGGCAGAGTGGTGGCATTGTGGTAGAGGTTTGGGTTAGAGGTGAGGATCCAATCAAGTGTGTGCCAGTATTAGCGTGTTTGCTCAAGCAAGTGGGGGAAGAGATTAGTTGGGAGAAACCACAGAGATTAATGCTAGAGTTTGGAGAGTAGGTGTTTATTGCATTCCAGTCTGTGTTGACATTACCCAGGATAATGGTTTCATAAGGTATAGTTTCTGAGATCCAGGAGAAGAAATTATCAAGACTGAGGATATTGTTACCAGGTGGAATATAGATGGCTGCGATGGCCAGTCGTTTGTGGTTCTTTAGTTTACTGTTTATGATGAGGATTTCAGCTGGGTGGAAACTAGGAGCTAGGAGGAGTGGTAGAAAAAGAATAGAGGGAAAGTTGATCAGAGTATAAAATAGCTACACCTACGCCTTTTATTTGTTAAGCCTGTCCAGGTGGATGATATTGTAGCCTGGGGGAAGTATTTTGGTATCAGGTATGTAAGGTTGAAGCCAAGTTTCTTTCAGGTTGAGGATATTGGGGGAGTGGAGAGAGATCCAAGAGTGGAGAGAAGTGATTTTACACTGAACACAAGGATGACCTAATAATGGGAATCTAAATCAGCAGAAAGACCTTCTTTAGCTATGTGGGACAGTGATTTAGTCTAAGGCAGAGAAACAAGTCATCTGATCAAGGAAGTAAAATGGTAAAATCTGCAATGATGAAGAAAGGCCGGAAGAGATCCATAATTAATTATTTTCATTAGTCTTCACCAAGGAGATGATAGTACTGGTGCTATCATGCGGACTAGAAACTAAGTCTTGTGGGATATAAATAGAAAGAGGGGCTAAAAGTAAGAGAAGAAGTGGAATGGAATTAACAGCACTGTAATATAAGAGGTCATATTGTTTGAACAGCTTTGCTACAAGGTTACTTAAGAGGTTAGTTCGAAGTACATGTAAAGCTATGCAATCTGCCACTGCAGTCTAGGGTAGTCTCACACGTCTGGATAAAACCTTCAGTCCCAAACCTTACCAGTCAGGATAAAAGCCTAACCACACACACACACACACACACACACACACACACACACACACACACACACACACACACACACACACACACACACCACCACCATAATGCACTATTGGTTAAATATTTATACTGAGGCACTTCTATCAGATTTACTACTCTTACAGACATTTTGTCAACTCGGCAAGTAAAAATCTACTGCCAATCATTAGCGGACCAGAGTTCCGCTGTGGCGACCCCTAACCGGGAAAAGCCGAAAGACACAACAACAACAGACATTTTGTCATATTGAAACCTTGCTCACTGGACATCATCTGTTGTTCAATGATTATTTGATTTGTGTGGAATATATAAAAACAGGATGAATTCAGGTTTTTTATATGAGTAATATTATAATATGCATATCTGAATAATTGGAAGATGTATTAATAAAGCAGCTATAAATTGCTTTTTTTTTTTTTTGCTTATATGGTTTACAAATGCATTTAATATAATAAGAATGAACATTGTGAAATAAACATGTTTGCAATTGATTGCAGAATATCAGCTTAAGCTGTGTATGTATGTATGAATTTCCTGAAATCAATGTAATTTCTTTCTTATTTGTAGCATTGAGTTCAGTTTTCTTCTCCTGCTATAACTGACCTTGTTATGATATGTCATACTATACTCCCGTCTGTCTTTCCATGCAATAGCTATCAGATGCAGTTATAGTGATGGCGCTACTTAGACAGGAACACGTGTGCTTATTTTCATCCAGCTTTTGCTACTGCATCAGAAAAATAGTATTCAAAAAGATAAGTATTACCAATTGTTTTACCATGCTCAGTTTAACAAAACAGAATTGCATTAAAACCTGATTTAGTCTTACGCTCAGTAATTCATGAATGTTGTTAATTCCCTATGTTAAACACTGTTGCTGAATGTGATCCAGTGTGTTTTTGTATTCAGTGAAGAGGGGTTCACAATAACGTATCAATTACTAGCTAAAGTCTGATAATCAGAAGCATTTAATTTTCATGAACTTTCTAAAACTACAACCATGTAGAGGTGCTTACAGAAATATTTTGTTCATCCAACCAAGATGGATAAAACAGTAAATAATAGTAATTTCAAATGGGAAGCAGAACGTTTCTATTCAAGAATGCATTTTAGAATGGCTATCTGTAAGACGTGATATCCGTCAAGCAGCTATCCACCACTGTTTAATTACATCTGCGCCTCATTTTCCATGTCAAAATACATGTGGTTTGAAAAGCTCATGGCTGATTAGACATCAATATGTTCAAATATATCACTAAGAGCAATCATGATCTCCAGATAATGCTACATAATTGATTTACTTAGTGTCAAAGTAACAGTTTAAAACTATATAAAAATTGTGATTACAGATACATCATCAGTCTGCTAGGATGATTAAATAATGTATAATAAACAGCTGTAAGCTGACAAGAATATTCAGAATAAAAGATTTAAGTATTGTGATTTCATTTTTTGTTTGGTTATAAAGAATCAACACTAATTAGTTGTAAGGCTTTAAGGCATGTGTGCCTATAATTAATCTGGGTCTTCTGTTATTATCAATTAACTCCCTTGGTGTTTCCATAGTAACAGTTATTCTAAACAGTTACATAATCAATATGAGTGTAATTCAATTTTTGTGTTTATACAACAACGTATACTATTAAGCTAGAAACATATGTATTTCAGTCGGGAAACATGAATTTAACAAATAATCAGTTCTGTAATGTTGTATTGTGCAGAATACCCAGAAGGAAATGATATATAGATTTACCAGGCATTATATACTGAAATAATCAGGACAAAAGGTAATTTTCAATTACAGCCTAGTGTAGAAATAGCACTAAATCAATGTTACAATAGAGAGCTTTGGAAGTAGAAATGGAGTACTGGCGCTTTCTTCTCCCCAAATGGAGACTTTATCAAGAATAAAAGAATTGATAAAGTCTCCAATTGGGGAGACGAAAGTGCTTGATCTATTGTATTTAATAAAAGCTCTTTTTGTTTAAAGTCCTTTACATTTTTTATTGAACATCAGATCCATTTAACAGTACTCCGTTTCTACTTCCAAAGCTCTCTATGGTGACAGTTTTTTTGGTTTCTATTTCGAGGTTTACTAAAAACAATGTAACAAGAATAATTTAAAAGTACTAAAATGGAATTTTTATTTATAGGATAATAAACACAATGTAATGGAATTCACTACCAATAAATATTGTACTTTTTAATATCATAATTTTAAAAAATCTTATTATTTTGGGTAGGAAGAAAAAAATATCCATAGAGTGTAAATGAGCATGTAGAAGACCATATAGTAAGTATGAGATTAGATCTGCCAATATGAACCTATGAACCTGTACAACTAGCGTGGCAAGATTAGTTATCTGATTTTATTTTGTTAACTGAACAGATACACCCACCATATACATTATTATATACACCATTATATTATACATCATTATACATTATTAATTCATTAATTAATTAATTAATTAATACATAATCAGCCAGGAAAGTACAACACAGTTATAGCTATTGTGTGCATCCAAACAGTGCCCTGTGGCTAGATGCCCTCTTTTAACTGCATAACCATGAACTCTCTTTAACCTAAGATAAATAAACCTTGGTATTGCCTTATGTAGCTGTTGTTTAGAAATGCATTTTTTCAGAGCTCGGTACTCCTTCCATTCCCATCTAATACAGCACTCAATGGTTCCATTTTCTGTATGGTTATTTACCATTTTACAATGAACTCCTTGAGTGTTTGTGAATTTGTGCAAATGTTTCTGCTTTGGCTGTCTACCACATTACTGTTTATTTGTTGTTCTTTCCTGTTTAATCAGTCCTGAACATGTGTACCTTTAAAGGAGATGATATACAATTTGTTGACTAAAATATCTGAAATAAATAAATGAAAGAACTGGTAGAATTTAATTCAGAATCTGAGTTCACCAAGTTCAGAAATCTATATTGGGTTAATAATAGCCTTATGTCCTCCATGAGCTCTTCAGGATTGCAGTGCAGCTGATGCTTTGCTGCTGTCCACCCATTATAGCAGCTCTGAGGCAGTAGTCCTGGACTGTTTTGCCCCTGTAATTGTATGTCCTGCTCCAACTGCTGTTATGGAATAGGGATATCACACTGAGCCATGACTGGTGTACAGGACAGAGTGAAGGAAGAACTATTGATGGAGATGCACTCACATCCTTAAGGACACACTGGCATGGGTACCAGTCAGAGTCTTCCTGTAAGAAGGCACTTTATCTGTCCATTGAGCTGTCTCATAGATTCGTAGGTTCACAGAAGATTACTAGTCTAATGTCTTGGGGGCCCTTATAAGCTTAGTCAATATAACCTGATTAAACCTAATAAATGGCCCCTAGGGGCAAGAAGATGGCATGGATTTGTGCCTGTGCATTGAGTATCTTGTGATTGCCTCTGACCATAAGGGACATAGGCACTATGCCAGGTGTGAGTTTGTGATTTCCCCATCCATTGATCCAAATTGCATTTGAAGAGGGACAGGGAAATGTTCTGCTTAATGTGAATAGGAATTCTGTTCCAACTAAGGTGCGATCTCTGAGACACATATCTGTATCTCTAGCATTTTTTTTTTGAGTTGCTAAGTTTAGATCCCTAGATTATGGGACTGTCATGTCATTTGACTAATGGATGTGTAGCAACTCCATCACTGTTGGATTTACGAGTGCCTTGTAGGTCAGGCATAGGTCATCCCTTAATAGTTGGTAGAAGACAGAATAAAGGGATAGGGCTTTTAGTCTATCCACATAGTTTATGTTGTTTACACCATGTATTTTATCTTGAAGGAAGCTTTGAGGTCACACCAACTGTTGTAAATATATACTGAAGTATATGCTGAATGGTGCATTGCACTCAATTATTGGTCTAATGAGGGATAAGTAGAGCAGGACTATAATTTCCTTGTATCTGGATGCCATACCTTTACTTATAATTTGTGCCACATAAAAAATGCTTCCTCACCACTGTGGACACATGATGGTCAAAGTTCAGACTACTATCTGTCTGTGTACCTTGATCTCTCACCTTTGAGTCTACTGTTAGGGTATTTGACCTCCCAAAGGGTATGATAATGCATTTTTTCATATTTAGTTTTAGGACATGGTTCTGGCACCAGTTATTTGTCTGATATAGATCCTCCTGTAGGATATCTACATCACCATGGGATTCAATGATTGCCCACAGCTTACAGTTGTCTGCAAACTTTGTTATCCAGAGACCTTCCTTCCACATTAACCTTGGCTTCAGAGAAGACTATTCCAAACATGAGTGGTCCCAGCACTGAGCTCTGTAGCACACCACTAGTAACTAGCCTCTTGCTGGATATGGATTCACCAACTTTAACCACATGTGTCTGTACATGATCCAGTTGGTTATTCACCTAGTGATGTCGGGATTTATTGGCCAGTGAGTTTATTTATAATACCTAAGTGGGGAATTATGTCAAATGTCTTGGCCAGATTGAGAGAAGCCATAGGTATGTTCTACTTTCATCCATGGCCTTAGTGACTTTCTTAAAGAAATCTGCCAAATTCAGTAGGCATGACCTGGTTTTGACAAAACCGAACTGGGTTGGGTCTGGTGTTTGGAGGTTTCCTATGTCATTATTCATCAGTTCCATGATTATTCTTTCCATGGCCTTACATATAAGATTGGTCATACTCATGGGTCTGTAATTTCCTGGGTTAATAGATGGTTCCACTTTATGCAGAGGGATGACTGTTGCTGTCCTTTACTCTGTCAAGACATAGCCAGTCCAGAGGCTGTTGTTAAACAGAGATCCTAATGGGCCTGATAAGTCCTTATTTAAGCTGTTTAAGAGGCAACATGGTATATAATCAGTCCCCACTGAAGCTGTGATTTCAGCTTTAGAGAGCGCAGTGGCAACTTGTTCTTTGATGATAATTGGCAGTGGACTGGTGGAGGATATTTTTGGGAAATGAACTGGGGTGATGACTGGTGAAATCTGAAGTGAATTTGCCAGCCAGCAGATTTGCTATATCTTCCGTCTGAATAAAGGTAATGCCACCTACAACTAATTCCACGCATTGCTAGGTGTTTCCCCTTATGATTATGGATGAACAGAAAAATGCCTTATGGTTATCTTTAGCTTTGGAGGCTATTTTACCTCAAAGTCTGCTTTCAGAGACTTGACTAGTCCCCTGATTCATTTGTTTAGACTAATGAGGGACTTTTTGCTCTGTTGTGCTTACACATTTCCTCTTTTTCTTTTTTTTGTTAGACAACCTATTAATACCAGGGCTGCACAAGGGTGGCTTATTTTTGTGGTTTGACCTGGGTTTATTTCAGTCTGCTACTGCTGTTTCTATGCAGTTGTTTATATGGTTGTGCATGGCTTTTATGTACACCTCTGCATAGGTTACTGTGTTTTCTGTATTTGGGGGAGCTTGGAAACAAGCTATGCCATTCCTTAAAATGCATTACATCCGACTGACGCCTCCAGGTGCATCTGCAGTTAACACCTACTAACACCTCTAATCAAATATTGCTTGTTCATATTTGCATCAGTAATTTCAAAACCATGCTATGTACACAGTTTTTAAAATTTTTCATCTTAAAGTTTACACAATAGCAAACTCAACCGCATTAATATTTGACCTCTGTCTAGTGCAGGTAAATAGACATTAACTGTTTTTTATATTAATTTATATAGATATCATTTTCACATTTTTCTAAATATCTCAACAACCAAGTAACACAGACATAACTCCTTAGCGTCATATGAAAGCTCACAGCTAGGTGAATAAAATTCTGCTGACAGTATGTGTGTAACTTAAGTGGCTGCTGAGATAGTGTAACTTGTTTACAAAATATTACAGCTATAATAATTCTGTGTTTACTGTGACTTGTAAATTTTGGTTTAAGACCTAGAACCTAAAGAGTACTACCACTGTAAAAAAGAGTTTGCGCTGAAGAGTTGACATTTACACTTCTTTAGTAACCACTTTAATCCCAAAGATATGAACACTTGTTTGAAGTGTGAGGACATAATTTGATTCTGTTAAAAGGCTTAGGCTCTGCCCATTGGAAGTTACAGTGCAAACTTCCTAAGCTTCATTGGAGCGAATGAGTGCAGCACTCTCCCATATTTGCAAGGAATTTATTATATTTGTTCCCCCTAGTGGAAGTGCAGACTGGCTACTCCAGGGCATTTGAATTTAGAAAGTAAAAAATTCTTTGGGCTTACATGCTTGTGGTTGTGTATGCCTCCCAGTTAATAGAGGAGTAGTTAAAATCACCCATGAGCACCTGTCACCTGTCGAGATTTTCACAGAATATCTAGATTTTTGCCTTATATTTTAGGTGTGTTTTTCATAAAATTGTAGTTTTCTCTCAAATCATTAAGGACTGAAGTCAGAAAATAATGCCAGAGATTTGAGATTCAGACTTCATACCCTTCAGAAAATTCATGCTAATGCAAAATCTGTTAGTCTATTAACTTTCTAAGTTTTTAAGAGCAATATTTAAAAAGTCTCCCTATTTTTGGGCCTTTCTCCTCTCATTATGTGTGGCTGTTATCCAGATTTTTCTCTCAAAGAGGTTGAGAGGTATGCCCATGAGTATTGTATTGGGCTGGATGGTGAGTGATTCTAGTAACTTTAGATATGATGTAAGAATTTCCTGGTTCATGGTGGTAGACATGTAGCTAGCAAGAATATGGTAATGGATTTTTCCCATGGTTAGTAGGACAGAGAATAGCTCAAGCATGCCATATTGTTTGACAAGCCTTGAGATGCGCTTATCCTTTATGTAGATAGATACACCTCCACCTTTTTCTCTTTCATGTTCGGTGAGTGGTTGGAATGTAAGAAAGATGTTATAGCCATGCACTGCTGGAGTGCTTTATGCAGCTTTGAACCATGTTTCAGTAACTGCACAGAGTCAAAAATCTTCAGGATGCAGAGAGCTTCTAGGGAGTGCAGTTTCTTGCTGAGGCTCCTAACATTGAACAGTAATACCTTTATCTTGTCCTGAATAGATTTTATTATGTTGGAAGATTTATCTGTTTGGCAATGTCTAAAAAAGGCACTATAGGGATGGATAATGTTTTGTCCAATATCCAAAAACTTAGAGGTAACAGGCGAAGCAATCCTTGGCAAAGCAGCGTAGTCTGTCAGCCATGTCCTCCCAGTCTGACAAGTATTGGACTCCTTTGGAATGACACCAGTACCTAAGATAAGTGTTAAAGTTGATCATTTTCTGCTGGTATTGTGGCAACTTCATTGGAGATGGTAGAATGCTGCTCAATGCAACGATCATGCTTGCCTGTGACACATATTCTGAGAGCTCAATCATGTCTCTCTTCATATAATCTGAGGTACATCTTTGGTCATTCATGACCACATGGATTATGACTAAGTCATACTGGTACTTAGAGGTAAGTGATCTGAGTGCTTGCATGATCTGGCGAATCCTGAATCCTGAAAGGCAACTAAGTGTATCCTTCCCCTTATCCAGCTTGGTAAGAGAGACATCATTGTGTCATTCAATATAGTTTCATATGACCAGAATATTGGGCTGCGGAGTGCTTTGCCTTATGGGCTTGGTTCTTGAGGCACAACAAGATGTGGCTTTTGTTTTGTGATAAGAATTGTGTTGTTTGTGTACATGTGCATTTTCTGAGGGCTGCGCCTTAGAGGCCTTTAACGTTTGGGTAATTTACATGTGAGCAACTCCGCATATATGGGTCTATGTGTGTGGTCCTTTGCCAGTGTGGTGAGTGATGTGTATGAGTTGCTGAGAACCTGTTTGTTGCTTTTTGTGTTTGTATGTGAGAGTCTAGCCTCCAGTGTCAATGTGTAACTGCATCTCTCACATACTGTATTTGCCTGTTTGAGAATTATGTGGTTTCCAATGTACATAAGGCAATTGCTACATTGCCTCGGAATGCCTATGTCTACCAAGCTGGATGCAGAGATAGCAGGAAAGTGCCTATCTATGGTTGCAGGTCATAATGTGCACCTGAAAGGATAGGAGTGGAGAGTGTTCATAACCGGATAAGGGAAAGCGCTGTGGATAGTTTCCCAAAGATTTGGAAAAGTATAGCTGGTTGATTCTTTTATCTGTTACTTAGGCTGGCTGTTTCTTGATCAGATTTTGATTGTCCATGCTATGCTTTTATTGATTGACTGATTGATTAAGGCAATAAAAATGAACTGCACTGCTTCATAATAGCAGCACATGAAAAAGCTGGTGTTTTGAATATCTATGTAATTAGTTATGAAGGAAGTAGAACCAATGGCTTTGAATACAGGATTGTTCAGTTCCTGCTTTGGAAAAGGAACTCAAAAGTCAGTATAACATTATTTTTTTCTAGTACAGAGAAAGCTGGTTTGTAGGAATAAGTTTGGCCTGTATTATTTTAGCCAGTACCAAACAAAAGGGAAAGTAGCAGCAATGGATGGGCTGGTAAAGTACATTACTGCTGTGGTGTAATCAGACTTAGATGGATGAGATGAAACCATTGAGAATATGGGTATATGTTGTGGAAGTGGAATGAAGATGTCCAGGGAGAGAAGAATATGAAGCAAGCATAAAATGAGTGAGCACAGCATGGATTAGAGTGTTATGTTATGTAGTACAAGGAGTGTCATCATTAGTAAACTGAGGTGCACACAGTCAGAGTAGCCAAGAAAGGAGTATCGTCATTAGTAAACTGAGATGCACACAGTCAGAGTAGCCAAGAGAGAGACCAGCAAAGTCAGCATGGCAGAAATATGGGCATATGTGAAAAAGGACTGGGCTAGGACAGTCAAGACAGTTTGGTACTTTTAGGGGAATCAGAGAAAGGCATGTGCCAATATTTATTAAGCAAGAAATAGATATCAGATGGCAGAACAAAATGAAGAAGAAAAAGACCTAAACCTATACTACTGCAGATGGTATGACATACCACATCCAACTTTATCCTCATTTCTGGAATAGGCTGCCTTTACCTATCAAGCAGGGCACTTCCATAATAACCTTTAAAGCCAGTTTGGGTGACTGGATAGGCGACTGTACATTTTCACTGGGGATAATTAAATAAAATCTACTTAATGGGGATATTGTTAATGTCCTACTAGTAAGCTGGACAAATGCTCTTTTTCAGTGAAGACCTGAGGAAAAAAGCTCCAATTTTTACATACATAATAAAAGATGAAGTATAACAAAAATCACCTACATTTACATTCAAAACTAAATTAACATATAGGACTAACAAATATATAACATGAAGTACTACTGGTCAGTACTTTATAAAGGGTAAAGTATAATGCTAATCATATAACAACTGTATCCTAAGTATAAACACTATACAAATCTTACAGATTTAAAACATGAGGTAAGATCAGTATAAAATATAACATCACATCGGGGCCATAGGCCTCATTTATGGTAACGGTGCAGGCGAGAAGTAAAGTAAGATTAAGGAGGAGTTAGTTGTAGTGGAGGAAGAGGTAGTTGAAGTATGGTCAGTGCAAGAGCACTGTTTCAGATGGTATGTCATACCATACCCAACCTTATCCTCATTTCTGGAATGTCTGCCCTTACCTATCAAGCAGAGCACTTCCATAATAACCTTTAAAGCTAGTTCGGGTTACTGGCTAGCTGACTGTCATTTTCACTGGGCATATGGCAAAGTTCTTGATGGTCTCCTCAGCTGTCAGCTTAGTAAGAACCTATGACCCTGCAAATCTATAAGGCAGTAGAATAGGAAAGAAAAGAGAAAGTGACTTGTCAGTTAATTATTAGGAAAGAGGCAGGTAAAGTGGACAGTGAGGGATGGTACTGTTTATAGATTCCTTACTTTACCAAGATGTGTGTCTCAGTAAGTCATAAACAGAATCAGAATGAGGCAAGAGGAATTATACTTATAGTCTTCATGAGGTAACAGCTTTTAAGAATGATTCCAAGTTACCATTTTATTATTTAATTTTGAAAACAGCCTATTTCATTTATGAAACAATGAAAATAATTATTTTTTCATTGTAATGTCTTGGAAAACTGAATGACAGAACTGCCAGCAATATTTACCAGTTTTTTCAAAGATCAGAAATGCTGATCAGCACAAATCACTAGAGGTTGACAACTTACCGTTTTGAAGATGGCAAGACTTTTCTACTTTTGATTGTCATCCCAGGAATCTCATTGATTGATATCAGCAACGCAAGATTATCTAATCATATGTTTTCCTTCCAAATTAATCTAAATGACAACACAATTGCATGAAAATCTTAAAAGAATTCATGTAATAGTACAATAAATGAGTGATGAAAAATGAAGCTGCTGTCAGTGAAATGGACTCTAAAGTGCAAGAAGTGAAGATAAAGCAGCTTTCCTGTTAAAAAAAAAACA
Organism: Protopterus annectens; assembly: GCF_019279795.1. Taxonomy (NCBI): domain Eukaryota; kingdom Metazoa; phylum Chordata; order Ceratodontiformes; family Protopteridae; genus Protopterus; species Protopterus annectens. The sequence goes on along the minus strand of NC_056725.1, from coordinate 669,421,765 downwards.
TCTTCTTTAATGAATGTTAAGAAGAAACATTACCTGGTAATACAGACTACAAAGAGGAAGGGAAGACAATGTGATAGACTTCTTCTAGGTACTTATTTTACTATCGGTTTTGATGCTGTCACAGGTACTGATCTGCAATATTAATGGGGTAAAAGATCCCTACTCCCCAAAATCAGTGACTTCCACTAGAAAGACAATCTGTAGTAATCAGAATATTCAGCTATGTAGAAATTTCTTTCTGTATATCATCAGTACTTAAAAAGTACATCAGGTATGGTAGGACAATGTTTTTTCTTCTGGACTGGTTGTTAACCATACACAAGTTTGCCCTTTCATTCAGTCCCTTAAATAATAAAAATTACATGATAAAAAACATTAGTCCTAATTCTCTGAGTAAGTTAAACATAATCCAGAAAAATAAGACTTTGATATAGATAATTAAACAGATGAGGCAGCTTCTCATCTGGAAAAGAGAAGAGTAGAAACTATTATACATAGATAGAGTGGTTTCTTTCAAAATCAAAACATAATGGACAATCTGTTTTAACCTGGAATAAGAATGCCATAATTTGCCTCTGTTTTGATTTGACTGTGGATTCTAAATAAATCATGATTAAAATACACAACATAGCATTTATTTGGAAGCTGTAATGCTTACAGGTTCATTGTACTATCACTACAAAGAGATAGGTGCTTCAGTCCATGACTCACAGGTTTATATTACCATCACTTCAAAGAGATCAGCTGATTCAGCCCTGGCTGATTCAAATACTGACTGAAATGCTATAATGCGCCATTAAACAGTCCTGCTGAACAAGCAAATTAACTGAAGTGGGTTTGTGAATTTCAACATATCATCTAACTTTTCCATATTCCTACAGAATGAAGATTAAAACGAAAGAAATAAAGAAACAATATATCATTATGTCTGGTGATCACGCATATAGATTTTATAGAACATCACGCTTTGATGACAGTTACCCATTTCAAAGGGAGAGTCACAACAAATCCTGGCTCTCAATCACCAATGCTGAATGGGGTCCCAGCCCATTGTTGGTTAAACATACATTCAGTCACTCACAAATAGGAACCAAAATTATGAGCAGTAATTCAAGTACAACATTTGTTTGGGATGTGGGAAGAAAAAACGGATCTCCACAGCAGAAACCCACATATAGAGTTGTCACAAATAAGCACATTAAAACTGACTAGAATAACAAAGATGGTAGCCTCACAATTTTTATTTTAAACATAAGGACAAGCTTCCCTAGACTTGATTAATGAGAGCCTCATTGAGTTGTTTCAAATGAAACACATTTTGTTAAAATTTACTTTTGTTTTACATGAAATAATAATGTCATAGGCCCAGTAGAATGAAAGATTGTGCAAGATTGTTTGATTTACTGATGAGTTTCTCCTTTGCCTGCTATTTTGTGATAGTGGAGGTTGTACATCACATTAGGTTTGCAGGCGGCTTGTCTCATACAAAAATGCTTATTACAGTATAAATGGATTGGTTGTTGAGATACTGAATTTTTGATGTATTTTGATCAATGAATAAATCTGCAATGTTGATCATTTGTGCAGGAGTCTGAAGATCAACACATGATTTCACACTGGATTCTCTTAGTGAAACAATATGCTTCTAGAATTTTATTTCCATTATATCAAAGACCACTTTCTACAACCAGGCTCAATGGCTTTAATGTTCCTGCCTTATATCAACACTCATTTATATAATATTATAAGATCTGGGGCCAGATTCATTAACATTCACAATAAGTGCAGCTATCATTTACACAGTATGGTGTGCCATACACACAATAACCTCCTATTTTGTATGCTTTCAATGGCTCTACACTTAGTGTAGAGCTGCAAAACAAAGGTAAATGGCAGAATATGCTAATGACATCATAAATAGCTGAATTACATGCTAGTTAACCAATCCAACATGGTGAAAGCTATTCAGGAAGCTATAAAGTGATCCTGTACACTCACACATATGACACACCTGGAAGCTGTGCACAAGGTTTGCTAAGGGTGACTTTCCACAAGGGCATCCAGTGAAGGATAAAGGTTATGCGCTGGAACCATGGGTCATGACACCCATGAGAAACCCACATAACTCCATTGAGAAATGATACAATGATGTACTTGCTCAAACTAGGAATATTATAGAATGTGTATTGAACTTGTGCAAATCAAGGTTCCAGTGTCTAGACACCTCAGAAGGTGCTCGGCAGTATGACACACCTCCTCTGCTGAAATACTTAACAACCTGTTTCATGTTGCACAATAACATTCTCAGGAGACAGTTTCAACAAGGATACCCAAAGACAGTACCACAGTTCCCAGTACTTCAGGCAGGGCCAACGGCTCCAAAAGATACTGATGAGGAGCCTGAAGGAGAACCACCACTGCAGATGTTACTGGCAGATGAAGGCATAAACAATATGCCATGGGTCTGTCTACAAGACAAAGGATAGAACATACACTGAATACCTAAAAGAAAGAATAACAGCCTTAGCCCATATAAATATTAAAAAATTATACCTGCACAATCATTACAATTCTGTCAGCATCAGACACAGGCAACCCCCCCTCAAAGGAGATGCCTCACATCTGAATTATTACCAGGATAAGTCTAGAACTTGTATAGAAAAGCAATACAGTTATATAAATGATTACTGTGTTATGCCATTTCTCATATGTCCCTAAGGTGATACATGTCCAAAGTGTACAGTAATGTCAGTAATACCTTATGATTGATATTTGCAAACACAGCTATAGGTTTTGCAATTTTAATGTGCATCAGGCCTTTCATTTGCAGTGGCAGTTTTAGGCTTTGACACAGGGGTGCGCGTCTCCCCCTTTTGGTTAACCCACACTACCTGAAGGCAGAAAAAAATAAAAAAAGCTTTTAAAAAAATAAAATCTCTCCACTCATGTTTACATCCGCAGTGCCAGCATGTTCTCCTTTAAGGAGGACCCGGCATCGCACACACATGTGCCAATATGGATGTAAACACATTCCGCACTCATGCCCAGAATTTTAAATAGCAGTTCTGCGAGTGAGATTTGCATTTTCCATGACTGTAAGTAAACATTTTGTATAAGGCTGCAAACAATTTGGTTACTTTATATATGTGAATATTTTTAGATTTGATTTCCCATAACACAGTTTGGCAATTTTCACATTATCTATCAGCCTTAACTTTAACTCCATTTCTTGCTGCGATCCTGCTGCATTAATGGGGCTGTAGCTAAAATAGGTCCAGTCTGTGAGGATGGATAGCAGATTTTATTAAAGAAATAAATTGAAAGAATGTGACTAAGCATTTCATTTACTACCATGTATATTTCTTAGGCCTCCTTTTCTTATTGACCTGCATATTTATTTGGCTGCATGTGGAAGAAGTTAGCCATTATTACAATTACTTTATGTCTTGTCACCTGTGTTTCAGAGTGGCTAGAAAACAAATATGAATTTTACCATGCAGGAGGTTGAGGTGATTGTTAATATACACTAAACAGATGTCACCCTTCTTATGGGTCAAGATGGCAATCAAGAGCTGAGGCAGTACAGGTGGGTTGAGGTGGTCTTGCATGTAAATGTCATTGGTGGGCATGGAAGCTGGAGTACAGCCATTCTAGAATTAATGTCATTAAGCACCACGCTAAGGAGGAGGTCCAGGACCTTGGTCTGCTGTGGGATAGTGGAAGGTCCTTACAGTAATGACTAGAATTAATAAATAATGTCTGTTTGTTACTCTTAGTAAAGCATGAAGACTCCTTTTTTTGGAATCACTGGGACATGGATGTGGGTGCACCATGGAGGGAATGTCACTGCTTACTTAGATATGTTTATAATGGAGTATTGCTTAAAGTACATTAACTACGTATACAGACTACTGCACAATGATCAGCTGATGCTGATGATGGTTATTTCAGTATAGGTGGTGATGGAGGTAGTAGACTATCATCCTGTGGGCCCTGCAGTCATGTAGGATCATCTTGTGGAGATGAGATGCAAGTCTTCTGTGCACAAGATTGTACAGTATACATGTACTTTAAAGGCCTGACAGGGCTTGTGGATGTATGATGTAGTGTTCCCCTAAAGCTGCCTAGGCAATGCAACCTCTTTTATAGGTGAGCTAATACATGTTCACTTTTGTTATGATCCCCTCCTGTGTACATGCTTGTATACCACCTACTGTGGTGTCTGTGATGACAGTATGGTTCTGAAGGATAGTTTGTATCATGTTGTGGGGCTGTTATCCACATCTTTGTTACTAATATACATACTAACTGTGTGATTGCTGTACATATCCCCATTCCCACTTAAATTCCCACTGTTCTAAGTGCACTCATGATCCTTGACCACCTTTAAAGGTCTAGTAATTGGCACAAGAGTGCCAGCTGTTGGCATCACAATTTTTTTGGGACTGATAGCACACACATGTGTGTAGTGACATCACCTGATAACTTACAGAATAAATTTGCATAGGCAGTCACATCATCAGTGACAGGCTTCTGGATCACAGTGTCTGTGACATCCACTGTACCCAGTTTAGCTGGCACATGGCATATAGTGTGGAATTCACGCATCACAGGTGTCCACTCAGCCTGCATCCAAGGCATGTGACTATTCATCACTGCATTTGACAGTAGACTCTTGAGAAACTTTGTAGGATCTGGTTTATAAATGCCTGCAATACCCCATCTCCTTTACTGTGTAAAGTTCCAGGGGCCAGCACAGTCACTGAAAAATGAAATGCTGTTCAGTGGAATGTTTATTTCCTTTCTCCCTGCAGCTGATGTTCAGCTGCCACCAGCTCCTCCCTGAATTCACTGGATCTGCTGTACCCACCATACTCTTATCCTGGCTCAATCTGACCCATACCTGAGGCTAGTGAAGAGTCAAAGCACACTAGTATTGTATCAAACTTCTGCTGGAAAGTGTGTCCCACCTCCCTCAACAAAGCGTATCTTTGCAAGCTCTGCATTTCCTGCATTAAGAAAGTGCATGCTCTCTTCCATGCATGCTCAGACCTCAACTTAAGCAGTATACTTCTTACAGCATGTAGCTCACCAGTGGTCTGTATTAGAACATCGAAAGTTTAATGGTTTGAATCACTAAAGGTCGACCTCTAATGATCGAACCATTAAAATTTCAAATGTTCAGAAAAATAAATAAAAACAAGCCCCTTCACCCCCACATCCCCTGCTACTTAAATATATCAACTCCGAGACTGCACTACATTGAAGTAAATGGAAATCTCCCCTTATGGCGATTTCCGTTTACCCGTTCAATGTTCTGCACTTTCACTGTTCTCATGTCGACAATGTTGGATTCGACATTGTCGGCCTTTGAGAATATAATATAGACCCGCTCACCAGGCACTTCATGCTGCTATTACAGGGAGCCTAGGCTACCTCCCTCACCCCCCCAGGATAGGTGTGTCGGCATTGACCACTCACTCCTTTCTTCCCCACCCAGTCCCTCTAGTGCCCATGCATCTAATCAAACAGACCTTGTCCAGAGGTCAGAGTAATATTTATTACACCTGCTGTTTTTACTGTTTAAGTGGTAGCGTGGTTATGGACATATAGGATTTAGACATGTAGGACTTCTGCATTACTAATTAGTGGATGGTATACTTCAGTGGCTGGCAGGATACATACACCACCTGCATGTCTTACAGTATTGTCATGCCTTCTCTACAATGCATAAGGGAGAAGCCCTAGTTAGCAGTAGTTATTGATTGCTGTACATACAGGCTCAGTAATGAGATGCAAGCAGTGTATTGTGATGAAGCACTGATTGCTTACTAGGGAGCAAGGGATATAGTCCCTCACCCCTTTTGTCCTTCTCTTCTTGGGTACAGAGGCAGTGAATCACTGGCTACAAAGATCATCTGCATCCTACTGGAACACATAACCCCTTTTTTATAAGCTGTGCTATACATAAGGGCTTTTTTACCTCAGTAGACACATTGGTTAAAATTTAGGTCACTGTCCAGATAACTTCCCAAATCCAAACAAGCCTACTCTTAGGGTCTTAATGGCATTGTGGTTCTTCCCTGAAGTAGATGACTTCCCAAAGAATACAATAATGCATTTATTGACATTTAATTTTGGTCCATGATTCTGGCACCAGTTATTTTTTTGGGATAAACCTTCCTGCAGGATGGCTATGTAATTTGGGGGTTCAGTGACTGCTCCTAACTTGCATCCATGTGCAATCTTAGGCAGTCAGAACCCTTTGCTATTGGGTTTTACTTTCAGAGAAGTAGATGCTAAACAGGAAAGGTCCCAGCACAGAACCTTAGGGGACTCTACTGGTGACCCATCCCTTTGTGGAGGTAACCTTCCCATTTTTGTTTTCCCGCATCCTATCTGTGAGCCAAGTGGTAATCCAGTGTGTAATAGGATGCAACTCCCAGTTTATTTAGGTTTTCTGCAATGCCTGAGTGGGGGATTGTGTCAAAAGCCTTGGCCAGGTTGAGGTATGCTGTGTGTACCCATTTACCTTCTTCCATTGCATTGGTAACCTTTTCAGAAAAGTCCACCAAACTGAGTAAGCATGATCTGCCCTTGACAAATCCAAACTGAAATGGGATCAGTGTTTGAAGGTTTTCAGTTTCCTAATAAGTCTTTCCATGGCTTTGCATATTAGGCTGATCAGACATTATTGTAGATTTTGTGTTACTGTCCTTTGTGAAATGCTACAGTAGTTAGATTTGTTTTCATACTTTGCATATAACTTAACTGACTATTTGTTTTTTAGGACTTTTTTCATAATATGTAGTTCCTTAACTTGCTATGCTCTTTATAATTAACTGAACTACACTTGTACACATAAAATGATTTACTTAAATTAACTTTGCTGGTTTCACATAAATCATTATTTACTTTGCTAAGGGTATTGTTGGGTTGATATCACCTTCACTGGGACTCTCTGCTGGGTTATCATAATGCATATGTCAGGTTTGCTTTAGAAAATAACTCGGATAATCTCCATGGTATCCCCGAAGTCTCAAACAACTCACAAAACAAGTATAGTTGGTCCATAAACAAAACAGTGTCAGAAACTTAATCCATATCTAGTTTAATATACAGTGATTAACTATACCAAACATATCTTCCAGGTATGTCTTAAAGCAACTGGTAATGTCTATAAATACACTGTGTGCTGGACAGGAGTTGTGTGCCTCCACTAACACAGCCACACCAGGTTCATAGGAAAATATTAGGCTAACTGCCCTGAAGGGTAATTTTAAGTTTAGCTAATAAGCTGAGGTCAGAATCAAATCCAGTACTTTCTGTCTATGTGGTGAAGACCTTACCCATTATGCTAAGTCCACTCGCACTGATTTCCAACTGATTTTACATTGCTGTGTTTTTACACATGCTGATAGAATATGTTAAGGTGATCTTTTCACTTCCCCTTCCCCGTTGTTCTGCTTTCCCACCTCCACTCATCGACTTTCCAGACTGCACCCCCCCTTTGCAAAATCCTGGATCCGCCACTGATTTGACCACATTTGTATAAACCAATGAGCAGGTCAAGGGTAGCATTGTACAAGTATAACAGCAAGCAAGGCTTAAACATCTACTTTGACTGCATTACTAACAAGAATAACACAAATACAGTGAGAGTCAACAATTGCAGAGGCAGTCATGCACAACTGATTATAAACTATGATTAAAGCATTTATTCTGCAATAGGTTCTAAGTAAGCAAGAATTAGCTATTCACTCTGTGCATCAGACATTTATGCAACCCAGAGTCATAAAGAAATGTGCAAAGGGCAGAGCACAGTCATCATCACTTGCACAGGGTGGAGTGGGGGAGCAGGAGGACAGATCTGACACCAAAAAATTGATTGTATGCAAATAAAATAAAAACTTATTCATTATGTATCCAATTTGCAAGACCAGTAGCAAGATATTTTTAGCAGTCAACACTACTACTTAGGTAGGTAGAGTGCATGCGTGAGGTAGTACTGACAAGTATTTATTGAATGTGTCTGCATGAAGACAGTCAAGCATTTTGCTAGCACTACATTCTGGCATGTCAGACAGGTTTGAGCCATGCATGGTAGTCTAGTCAGTGCTGTGTCATTGCCTTTTACCATGAGAATTAGCTCTGCCAGGAGCTGCACTACCAGTCCCATGGCCATGGCTATAATTTGGGGTGCTACCCGAATGTGAGTGATGTCTGCTGGATGAGCTGTCTTCATGACTTCATCCAGGGCCATGACCATGGGGTCTACCACATCTGGGTGTGGACACTGCAGTCATGACAGAGCAGTGGAAGTAGTGGATATTACATGGTCACATCAGCTAACACTGGATCAAGGTCATCAGGAGGCATACACACTGTACGCATTCCTGTATAAGCTAAGTTAAGGGAATAGCAATAGAGCCTGCAATGGGACTCAGGAAAAGCTACACTAGGAAATATACAGGATTTAGGCTGGCAACAATAACATCCATATTCCTTACATTACTTACATTCCTGCCCACAGTGTAATTTTCCTTCACGTTAATTTTAAATCCCTCAGGTCCCAGTCTTATTATAGTTGCCTGTTAAAACTAAGTATTTATTTTGCTTTCCTAACTCTGTAAGAGTTACACTTTGGACTTCCAGGCATGTTATTTTTGCATTTCCTCTTAAAAGCTTAGCTAACTTCTTTTATGGTAAAAAATAAATTCTATGGAAATTTAAGTCTTCCGTTAGCTAAAGATCAAGTACTGTGTTTATTTTTTACAAGATAGTGTCAGTAATGTGGTAATGTGGTATTGTGGTAACATCTGTTTTGTTTTCCTGTAACACTGTAGAGTGAATTCAATTCAATATATGCATATATATATATATATATATATATATATATATATATATATATATATATATATATATATATATATATATATATATATATATATATATATATATATATATATCAGCAGTAAGCATAGGCAAACATCATTGAATGCTTGAACACCAGCTGCAGTCCCTTCTTATAATGACGTTTGCTGGTAAACCAAGAGGAGCTAAAACTGAACATGCTGATAATATGAAAAGAAAATGAGAAGCATTTCGTTGAACAAGCTAATGTTTTAGACATTTTTTGACTTATTCCCCAGGATTCAGCAAGCTCTGCATGGTGTGCAGGAATAGTGCAAGAGCTGTTGCAGCCAATATGGCTGCCATTCGATCCAGGAATAAGCTCCCGGGACGTGCACGAGATCCTGCACTATTCCTGCATGGGCACAGCCCTTGTATGCTAATTACCTAATTTGCTGGTGAAAACCATGCAAATGAGGTGAATTAGTGATCCAGGAAGCAGGCAGACATCTGTGCAATAATAGTGTAGACTACAGAAATGTATTCAGCCAGTAGCTGAATACATTCCTGTAAACTACAAAACGGAGGCATAACAGCTCATACAAATGCATGTATTAGAAGGGTTAGGCATGCCAAAGGCCAAATATATGGCCATAGGCATGAAAAATAATTTCATAATTATAAAAATGATTTTTTTTTTGTTTAAGTGCACAGCAGCGGTGCGCAAATGGGATCTGCCCGAAAATAATAAAAAAAGCTGGAAATAAGCTTTTAAACCAAAATCATAATTCAATGGCATGCATAACACAAGACCATGGAATAGTGGTTGCTAAGGGGGAATGCTGAGTGTCAGTTTTGTAACCATGCATTAGCAGTCAATCCTATGCAAATGAGGGCAATGATACTGATTCACAGATTTCCCCTCAGTGCTAGCTTGCACCCAACCGTGTAGGTGCAGTAAGACCACGGTGTAAGCCTAAGAGCTAAATGACTTCATAAGGAGATGTGTCATGCATGCTGTAAGCTTATTGGAGCTCTGTGACCCATGTTTGCCCTTAGCTAAACACAGCTAAGGAAGGGGGTGTGTCTGAAGCTGCCTAGCAGTCTTTACATTGCCTAAACGGGTGTGCGTGCCGCGCACAGGGTTTTAAACAAACAAAAAAAAAAACAGGAAATAGCAGCTCTGCTCACATCTGAGCACTGGGTTTGCACTTCGCGTCTCAGGACTTAAGCAGGAAGGCAATGGGAGGGGAAAACAGCAGTAGGAAGGTAATTAAGGAGAACTAGCATAGCTGGCAGGTGAAATATATCAGAACCAGCCAATTACACAGGCAACAGCCCAGCCCAGCACACTACTATGAACTATGCAAACACCTTTCCCTCTGTTTTTTCCACAAACTCTACACCACTGGTGTACACAAACTGGGAAATTTTACCTAAAAAAAACAACAAAATGATAGGGACTACTTTCGCTCTCATAAATCAACATGTGGAGTAGGCTGAGGGTGGTGAGGATGCAATGCTGATGACCAACCCACAGTGAGGAGAAAGAGAAGAGTGTACAGACCCAGGGTAACCTACTAGGGGCTACATGAGCTGGTGATAGTGGAGCACTATAGGGTGGACAGGGACCTCCTACAGCAAATTGTTGAGCTATGCCATCCACGCCTCACACACAGAACCAACAGAGGGGAACCCATCCCACTGGATACCAAGGTATGTGTAGGCTTAAGAATACTATTCACAGGTACCTTCCAAAGGCCAACTCGGGACATCATAGGGATCTCATAGGCATCAGCATCCAAGGTAGTCCACCAGTTCCTGGATGCCATGTTAGCACATGCCGGTGAGCACATATATTTCCCCAACACCCGTGAGGCGTTAACCAGCAATATGCATCTCTTCCACCAAATAGCAAAATACCCTGAGGTAGTGGGTGCTATAAACTGCATGCACATGCACATCAAAGCACCACCCGGTGAGCGGGGTAGGGTCTACATAAACCACAAGGGCTTCCCCTCTATCAACTGCCAGGTTGTGTGCGATGCCCAGGACATTATAATAAATGAGTGTGCTGGCAGCCCTGGAAGCTATCACAACTCCAACATCTGGCATATGATACAGCTGTACCAGAGATTTGCCATTGGGGACATCCCATGTGGACACTTAGTGGGGAATGCTGGTTATGTACTGGAGCAGTGGCTGATGATACCCATCAGAAATGCAGACACACCTGAACAAGAACTTCATAATGAGGCACACGTACAGACCAGAATCATAACAGAGCATGTGTTTGGGATGCTCAAGTCACAGTTTTGGTGCCTGGACATATCCGGTGGAGCCTTGCAATACTCTCCAGCTACATATACCCAGATTGTCATTTTATGTGCCATGCTACACAATATGATCTTGTGGAAACAGCTGCAGCAGGAACATCATGGGGCAGGGCCACACAGCCCACCCCGCCATTACCAAGGCCAGCACAGCACAGAGTGACTCGGAGGAGGAACAACCTGAGCCTGCCCCTGTAGGCAGAAGGAGGCATACCCAGTATGGCTAGGCTTTGGCAAAGAGGCAACGCATAGCACATACACTGACTCACTAGGAACCCAGGGAATGACACCTCTCTCTGACTTGCACATACAGTAAAAGGGATGTCAAGCATGACACTACCTGTGCTTAACCATGTATAGAGAGTGTACTATGTGCATCCAACAAAGTCAGCCCTCCAGCACCATCCTCAATACAGGCACAAACACAAGGTAAGTCACTCTCACTATCAATTGCTGAATGGAGTAGTGTGTTCTGCTACTTGTATCTATGGTATGGATGTGAGCATGCAAGGGAATCGGGTGGGTGAATGAGATGGCAGCAGATAGTAGACAACTATATGGGCAACATGAAATCCATAACAAATACTGGTGTCAACATAGTAGGTAGTACTAGACAGGGTGACAAATCCCACTGCAAGACATGTGGTGGGCCAAATTTGTCCATAGTCCACACACATGCATGTCAGTGAGGCTCACGTACACAACAACAGTCTCAGCCAGCAGGACAGATGCAGATGACCACAAAGAAAAGTTGTGCTAAGGCCTACAATTGATGGCAATGGGAACAGCCCCCCTCCAGACCTACACAGGCAGACTACAACAGGTCAGGCAGTAGGATGTTAGTTCTGAAGAGTAAGAAGTCTGAAACTGCAATGTAGGTCAATAAAACCTAAGATCTGTACTACACTGATATGCCTCTACTCTGCATGATAGATCAGAATACAGAATGAAATGGAAGCCAACAGAGTACCTGAAATACCAGTACGGTCATAGCAAAAGTTTACAGTTGTCAGGTGTGCCCCCCTCCACAATCCTACGTAGAAATCCAGTAACATATACGTGTGGGTATAATAACAGTGAAGCACAGATTACCTGAGCTGGCCAAATTAGCAATATAGATTGTTGCACATGTACAATATGCAGGGCTATGTGTGTTAGGTCGTTGTGTGTTGTATATTGTGTGAAAGTGTTCAGCATGTAGGCATGGAGGGTTGTGTCCCAGTGGCCAATGGCCAGTACTGTTGATGACAGGGTGAAGTTCAAACAACTGCAATGCCAAACGCAATGCATCCAAGCAAGACCCAATCCAGCAGTAATCCATACTAATTGTTTGGATGTAATATCTGTTGTGAAGGCTGCCAGCCTAGGCAGATATTAATTTATATTTATAGATTGTCATTTAAATATTAATAAGCCAGAGGTTATTGTCTTAAATGGGAAAAATGCTGTTTGTAACAACAAAGCATTGCTGACCAATTAAAGTATGTTGTGACTCTTTGATGTAAATGGACTTTCTTTCTCTTGTTTTAAGGCCAGAAGGCCAGAGTTAATAGCCAAAATTTATAAATAAAATTTGCATGTTATTGCTCTGGTTTCTGCCCAGAGGTAAAGAAAGAATGAATGAAGTTGAGTGTAGGGAACCCCCAGAACGCAGTGAAGAATGATGATGTGTGTGACAGGAAACCAATTTAAAAAAGAGAGAATCAAGAGAGATTCATCATTTTTTTTGACACTATCTTCCCAGCACCAGCACTGCCTTATATTAAGTTTATCTTAGATATATGTTTTCTCTTAGAAAATAGAATTGAATTATTTTTTATTTTTCTCTTTTCTGTGATTCTCTTCTCTGAGACTACACCTTTTGTTGTTGTAATTGTTGTCTTGTTTTGTTTTTTGTTATTATTTATTTTTTTAAACCTTTTCAACTGTGCTGTTTTTAGAGATAAATTTAAGCTCTTAGAGTACTTGCATGCATTCTTGTAAAACCTTTAGCCCTGGTCTATGCTGCGCTACCAATAATAATATAATTGCACAGTATTATTAGATGCCCTTTTTAAGGGCCTTGAGTAGCTGATAAATATTAGTGGGTGGTGGCAGCTGGTCTGGGAAAGCTGAGAACCCGTGAGCCTTCCCCAGGAGGAGGTCTGTGTGGTTCTATAAACCCTTCTTAAAGTGTGTGTGTGTGTGTGTGTTTGTGTGTGTGTGTGTGTGTGTGTGTGTGTGTGTGTGTGTGTCTGTGTCTGCTACTTGGGCAGGGACATGAAGCACTGGTTGGACAGAGGAGGTGCTGGAGGTTTTAGCTTGCCTACTAGGCTGAGATCTGGATCCTATAGCTGTGCCAGTGGGGAGTCTTATTGGGGACCTGGAGAGCAAGGGAGTGACCAGCCCCAGACTGACTGTGATCTCTGTGTGCTCTTAAGGGAAATTGCACTTTACTGTGTGTATTTGTTATCCTTTCCTCCTCTATGAGACCCCCCCCTCACTGGTGTTAGTGATGAGGATTGAGGCTCCTTGATTGCTGGGCCAGGGCACGGGCATCACATATTAATTGTTTGGCAGTGGTGGGATATCCACATCACATTTTAATTAGTGGAAAATACTAATTGGCTTGTAGTGTTGTGGGTAGACTGAATTCCTGTAACTTGTGTACAGTGAGCTTTGCAGGTGTTTTGTACTCTAAGTCACCCATGCAGTGAATACTTAGAGTTCAGATCACAATTGTTTTATTTCTTTTGTTATCTTAGTTAGTCAGGATGAGCAGGCAGCATGTCAGCAGAGGAGAATGGAAAGCTGACAGGGAGCCAGCTGGCTGAGATGTGACAGGCTAGAAGACTGGTGCATAGAAACCTAAGGCAGACCTGATCGCAGCCTTTGTTACAGCTGCATCAGAAAACAGCAACCAGGAGGACAATCAAACTGGCAGTAGAGATATACCATTGGAGAATGGACCACTAAACCTTTCTGCAGAGGACTTAAAATCCATCTGGAGCTAAAGAGATTTGAATTGGAGGCCAGGCACTCGGAGATAGAAGCAGCTGAGAGACTGAGGAGTCTACAGGCTGAGGAGAATGAGAAACTGCTATGCCTGGAAGCCGAGGAAAATGAGTGGCAGAGAAAGTATGACAGGGGAAATGCTGACTCTTCACCAGGGTCTCGGAGATAATGGGGAAGGGAGTAACTGGACCTCAAAAGCACCAAAGGTCAATAAATGTCTTCCGCAGTTTAAAGAGGGGGATACTTTTAATAGTTTCATTCATATGTTTGAGAGGGTATGCAAGCAGTATTGTTGCTGACCAAAGGCTCTGGGTATGGTTCATGACCCCCTTACTCCCTGGTAAAGCTGTAACTGTTTTGTCAAAAATGTCTGACTTTGCATATTTTGATTATACTGCTGTTAAAAATCACTTGTTAGAATTGTTTAAGCTAATACCTGAAACGTATAGGAAAATGTTTTGTGAGCATAGATGCAAGGCAGATGAAAGTGTGTGTGAATATGTTGCTGAACTGGGCAATTATTTCCATAGGTGGGTGAGTGGATGTCAGGTCACCACTTTTGATGGGCTGGCAGACATTTTGGTGAGGGAACAAGCCCATAGCATTTTGCATGAGGGTATGAGGATCTGGGTAGCTGATAGACAGTGTGCTACTTCAGATGACTTGGAGAAGAAGGGAGACCTATACCTGGCAAGCAGGGCAGCCCTGCACAGGAAAGGGACCCCCAGTACTGCTTATGGGTCTAAAGGAACCCATGGTGGGCAGCACAGACTGCCCCAACAGAATCTACCAGTAGCAGGGGAAGCCACTTGTCCAGGTACATGTCCAGGAGCTAGGGTTAAATGTTTTGAATGCAAACAGTGGGGCCATGTGGCATACATTTGTCCACTGAGGCAAGGTGGGGAACCAAAGGTGAGGGAGCCAGTAAGTGGGAAAGACAAAATGCCAATAGTAGGTTGTCTTGAAACAACAGGGGTACTGAACTACCATCCTGCAGATGTACTGATAGGGAAGGATTTGGATGAGGCAGTACCATGTGCTTATGCAGTTATACGGAGTCAGGCTAGGGGACAAGCATGTGGGTCTGGTAGCCTGGGGGAGACCAAGACAGACTGCATACTTGCAGCCAGGACTGCTGAGGTGGTTACTTCAGGGAGGGAGCTACTCTGTAAAAGTGAGACTGAATGTGAGCCACAGCTGCTTGTGGGTACTGATGGTCCCTTAGATAGAGTGACTGCAAAGGTAGAGGTGAGTAGGAGTACCCAGACTGACAGTGAGGCACCACTGTCAGAGGATGCCAGACTTCCTGTGGAAGGGGAACTGGGAAGGGTTACAAGGAGAGAGATGAGACAGGCTCACCTGTCAGATCCTACATTGCAAGGCCTGAGGCAGGTAGCTAGAGAGGCACTTGATTCTCAAGGAAAGGGGGAATCTGTATACTGGGACAAAGGGTGACTATAAAGAGAGTGGACCCCTGAGTGAGGGCTAGAAGGTGAGAGAGTACAGCAGTTGGTACTGCCTAGAGCCTACCATCTGATGCTTCTAGCCATAGCCCATGATATTCCCTTTGCAGGTCATATGGGCATGAAACATACAAAAAGGTGTATTATGCATAACTTCTATTGGCCTGAAATTTCCAGAGATGTAACAGGATACTGCAGGACCTGTGAGCAGTGCCAAAAGGTAGGCAAGGCAGGAGACAAGGTGAGAGCTCCTTTGATGCCTTTCCCTGTGATTGAGGAGCCATTTCAGAGGGTAGCTATGGATATTGTGGATCCTCTGAGTACCCCAAATTCCACAGGGAAAAAGTATATCCTAGTGGTAGTAGATTATGCTACATGATACCCTGGGGTGGTGGCTTTGTTTTCCATTAAGACAGAGAAGGTGGCAAATGCTTTGTTAGAGATTTTCAACAGGGTAGGTTTCCCAAAAGAAATAGTGACTGACAGAGGTGCCAATTTCATGTCAGACCTGCTGGCTTGCCTGTGGAAGTCCTGTGGGGTGAAGCACATGAAGACCACCCCCTACCATCCCCAGACTAATGGTCTTGTTGTGAGGTTAAACCCTGCAATCAAGTCCATGCTATGGGCATTTGCAGATGAGTTTAAGAGGGAGTGGGACAAATATTTGCCCCATCTGTTGTTTGCTTACAGAGAGGTTCCCCAGGAATCCACAGGTTTTTCACCCTTTGAGTTGCTGTATGGCCATAGGGTGAGGGGACCTCTAGATTTAATTTGAGATGAGCGGGAAGGTGAGTGCAAGTCTCACAAGGAGTCTGTTGTGGCATACATCCTAAACCTCAAGACAAGGCTCAGGGAACTCATGGGCTTGGCCCAGGAGAACCTGGCAGAAGCACAACAGAAAAAGGGGTGGTATGACAGGAATACTCAAGCTAGAGAGTATGCTTTGGGGCAGCAAGTAATGGTTCTCATTCCTGTCAGACACAACAAGCTGCAAGCAGCTTGGGAGGAACCCTACAAGGTGACAAGAAAGGTAAGTGATGTCAATAACATAGTGGAACTTCGAGGCAGAAGGCAACGGCACAAATTGTACCATGTTAACATGATGAAACCTTACCAGGATAGGGAGGCCCTTGTGCTGAGCATTTGCAGTGGATTGCAGGAGGAGTCTGAGGGAGACATGGGGACTGATCTCCTCAGTGAGGCTCGGGCTGACACCTCAGCTGAAGGGGTAGCAATGTCCCAGCAGCTATCTCCTACTCAGGTTTGAGAAATCCGAGCAGTGTTGCAGGAATTTCGGGACATGTTCACTGGGAAACCAGGGTGCACCCACCTGGGGCAGCACCAGGTGGATACAAGACCCCAAAGGGCTATTAGGCAGGCCCCTTATAGAGTGCCTGAGAGAGTCAAACTCTGAGGGAGGAGGTACAGGAAATGTTGGAACTAGGGGTGATTCAAGAGTCCAACAGTCCCAGGGCCTCCCCAGTGGTGCTGGTGCCAAGTAAGGATGGCAGCACCAGGTTCTGTGTGGACTACAGGAAATTAAATAGTCACACAGAGTCAGATGCTTACCCCATGCTAGGACAGATGAATCCCTAGAGCAGCTAGGTGGGGCTAAATATCTTAATACCATTGATCTTACCAAGGGTTACTGGCAGGTACCCTTGACTCCCAGTGCAAGAGAGATGTCAGCCTTTGTGACTCCTTTTGGCTTGTATGAATTCTCAAAGATGCAGTTTGGGATGAAGAATGCCCCAGTGACATTCCAGAGGCTGGTATATCATATCCTAGTAGAAGCAGAAGGGTTTGTCATTGCTTACCTAGATGATATTGCCATCTACAGCCATTCCTGGCCAAAGCACCTTCAGCATGTCAGAGAGGTGTTGGACAGAATACAGAGGGCAGGGTTGACCATTAAGCCAAGCAAATGTCTGGTGGGTATGGCAGAGGTCTCCTACCTAGGACATAGAGTGGGGAGTGGTAAGATAAGGCCAGAACCTGCCAAAGTGGAATCCATTCAGGCATAGCCTGCACCTGTTACCAAAAAGCAGGTGAGGGCATTTTTAGGGACAGCAGGGTACTACAGAATGTTCATCCCGAGTTATAGTACGATAGCTGCTCCCCTCACAGACCTGACAAGGAAGAACAGGCCAGATAAGGTAGTGTGGACCTCAGCATGTGAGCAGGCATTCCAGAAGCTTAAAGAAGCTTTGGAAGGACCCCCTGTGTTAGCCAGTCCAGATTACAGCAAAGAAGTTGTTGTGCAGGTGGGTGCTTTGAACCATGGTATGGGGGCTGTACTTAGCCAGATTTCTTCAGAGGGAGAAGAGCACCCAGTGGTTTATCTCAGTCATAGGCTCCAACCCAGGGAGGAATGCTATGCAGCTGTAGAAAAGGAATGCCTAGCCATAGTGTGGGCACTGCAAAAACTTCAGCCTTATCTGTATGGAAGAAAATTCAATGTTATGATAGATCACAACCCGCTAACATGGTTAAACAGAGCCAGCCAGCAAAAGGCCAAGTTGCTAAGATGGAGCCTAGGTTTGCAAGCATATATGTCAGTGCAGCACCACAGTGGGATTAGCAATGCCAATGCAGATGGGCTGTCAAGACAGGGAATGGGCTAAGATTTACTCAGATAGACCTAACCCTCTCAAGCAGCATTTCTCAAGGGTCACTTGAAAAACTAGCTTGAGTTCTCTGGGGGGGGGGGGGGGGTGAAGGCTTCCAGCCTAGCCCGATAGAATTCTATAGATAATTCTGTCATTTGTAAATATTAATGTAAGCCACAGGCTTATTGTCTTAAATGGGAAACATGATGCTATATGTAGAACTGCAAAAATGTAACAACAGTGCACTCTGCTGACCAATTAAAGCATGTTGTGACTCTTTGATGTAAACACGGCTCGGGCGGTCTAGATGAAGGAATTCTTGCTATTGTTTTAAGGCCAGCGTTAATAGCCAGAATTTGCATGCATAAATGTCCTTGATTGCTCTGGTTTCTGCCCGGAGGTGAAGAATGTAAATGTAGTTTCTGTTAGCCTGGGAACCCAGGAAAGTGTGAAGAATGATGTAATGTGAACCAGGAATGTGATTTTAAAAACGGAGAGAATCAGAGAGCATTAAGCATTTTTGTCTTGACCATCCAACTCAGCACTGCCTTTCCTCTATATGCAAGTTTATCTAGACTTGTGTTTTCTCTTAGAAATAGCTAGAAAATAGAAAGATTAGACTAAGTGTTTTATGACAGAACTGTACTAATGAATTATGTTAAGTATTTCTCAGTGATCTGTGAACTCTTGACTAGCACTGTGTAGTTAAATGTATTGTCTTGTGTTTTGACTATTTGTTATTAAATATTTTTAAACCTTTTTAACTGTGACTGTTTTTGTAGAGATAATTTAAGCTCTTTAGAGTACTTGCATGCCTTTGGTAAAAATGTACAAAGCCACTCTAATAGCTTTAGCCCTGGCCTATATTACCAACTGGATAATAATATTGGCAAGTAATAATTGGACACCCTTTTAAGGTCCTTTGAATAGCTGATAAATATTAGTGGGTGGTGGCAGCTGGTACTACCGTATAGTCTGGGAAAAGGAGGCACAGCTGGAGAACCTGTGCCAGCCTTCCCCAGGAGTGTCTGTGTGGTTATATAAACTCTACTCAAAATGTGTGTGTGTGTGTGTGTGTGTGTGTGTGTGTGTGTGTGTGTGTGTGTGTGTGTGTGTGTGTGTGTGTGTGTGTGTGTGTGTGTGTGTGTGTGTGTGTGTGTGTGTGTGTGTGTGTGTGTGTGTGTGTGTGTGTACGTGTGTGTATCAGCTACCTGGACAGGGACACGAAGCACTGGTTGGACCGAGAGGGTGCTGGAGGTATTAGCTTGCCCACTAGGCTGAGATCTGGACCCTATAGCTGTGCCAGTGGGGAGTCTTATTGGGGACCTGGACAGCAAGGGAGTGACCAGCCCCAGAATGACTGTGATCTCTGTGTGCTTTTAAGGGAAATTGCACTTTACTGTGTGTGTTTGTTATCCTTTCCTCCTATATGAGATGACCCTCACTGGTGTTAGTGGTGAAGACTGAGGCTTCTTGATTGCTGGGCCAGGGCATGGTCATCACATCTGTTACCATCTGAAAGATGGACATGGCATGAATGTGGGCCCAGACATACACACAGTACACAGGTGGAAGTACCCAAGACAGAGAGTGTATAAAATGTTACTGTCAAATGGAAACATCTTTGGAATTGTACATACAGGTTAGCAGCACATTAGTGAGTCAGCTGTAAGTAGCTTCCATAGCACACATGCACTCAGCTCACTCCACCATCAGCCACAGGTACCTCACAGGTCATACCCCTGCTGTTGGGAATGAGTACAATATGACCCCCACTTCTGTATAGGAATACCTACAGAATGCAGCATGCTGAAGAGGTGTCCCATGCAGGTGTGTCCCTAGCTGTAAGCAGCACCCTGCCATCATCCACACCAATGGATTAATAAGGACAGAATCTATTGCCATTAACACCTTGCACACCCTCCCTCTCACACCAGGGGAATAAAGTGGCTTGCCGCCTGGGATTGTAGGAGTGACAGAATGCACTGGCCTGCTACAGATGGTCTGCATCACTACCAAATGCCCGACGGTCCTCTGTCAAAGGCCTGTGTTTCACTTGTACTGCCAATGTATGTTATCTCATGAATTCCCAAATAATGACATAACACAGTCCACAGAACAGAAATGCAAGGCCATGTCAACAAATCTCAGTAGCATGTCCACCATGTCCTACTGCATGAACAGTAAACCAACCCCTAAATACTGCTGGGATGAAGTGATAACTATAGGGATACTTATCAGATATCGCTTGCATAATGTTAGGCAGAAGATAGAATAACAGGGGGGGGGATAGAATCATGGACGCCATGGAGTGTGTGAAGTCTGAAACTGTGATGTTTTCCTGTACTATCCCTGCCTGCAAACACACGAATGGGTGTCTACAAACCTGCTAGTAAACCACAATGTCAAGGGGAAATGACCAGATATATGAGCCCTCATGGGACCCGGAACCATAGCAAGGGGGGAGGGAAGACCCCTTCATTTTTGCAGATCACCTCCCAGCTGTCCCATCCTTTATTTTTGAACTTTAGCAGCTGACATTATCGCGTGCGCAATGGCATCAGCTCAGTGCATGTATTTCTAGGTTTCTGGCTCATTTTGATTGTGAGCAGGAACGGATTAATGCTGAATGTTTTATTTAGCTGCTGCTGGCTGGTTTTTAATGTGAGTGGAAACAGATTTAGCTGCTGCTGGCTTTGAATGTGAGCAGGAACAGATTTAGCTGCTGCGGATTTAATTTCGGAAGCTGCCTGAGTGAAAATCGGAGGATGGAGTTTGGACTGGCAGTTGGGATTTACTGGGAGATGTACTATTTACAGAATGAGTAAGGTGTGTGTGTGTGTGTGTGTGTGTGTGTGTGTGTGTGTGTGTGTGCGTGTGTGCGTGTGTGTGTGTGTGTGTGTGTGTGTGTGTGTGTGTGTGTGTGTGTGTCGAGTACCAGCAGACCAACAAAAAATGAAAACTCAGAAGAGCAAATCTAGAACATCAATCTCCTTTAATCTTCTTTTTTTTTTTACATGGGTGCAGGTTCCCCCCAAAGCTGTAGATACCAACTCTGAGATCATTATACCTCAGAGAGTATGTAATATCCTGATAAATGGCCATGTCTGACTTAGTATATGTAAGTCCTCTTTTTTAGCCATTCAGTCTCTGTATTTTTGGGACTTGCTGTAGCAGGTTTTAACATTTTTTTTTTATTTTATTTAGGTTCATAGGTTCATACTAAACTATCTGCCCTAGAGCATTTATAAGCCTAGCCAGAGTGTGTTTGGCTTTCACCACCCATTTTAAATTAATTTTGCTATGCCCTTTTTTGAGGTTAGTATACTGTGCCTCTGTCTAACAGTGACACAGAAGCGATACCCGGGGTAAACCTATGATCTCCCATCCACTCATCAAGATTCCTCTTGAAGAGAGTCAATGAGGGACTCTGCCAAACCTGGACTGGGATTTTATTCCAGAGTGAAGGGAACCTCTGGGTTATGAATCTGTCCCTCCAGCATGTCCTATTTATTTCAGTGCTGAGGTTCAAGTCTCTCGAGCGCGTAGCTCGATGGGATTTGAATTTTCTGAGGTGCAGCATGTCCATTAATTCCGGGTTGGACATGGCTTTATACGTCAGGCACATATTGCCTCTGACCAGGCGGTATGCCACTGAGTAGAGCTGGAGTTTCTTTTCAAATGATTACTGTACAAACATAGAAAAAAGATCTTGTAGAAGATCTTTAGAGCTGTATAATTTCTCATCCAGAGGACACAGCATTGTCTACCTGTTTGCAACAGTGGAATCTTGTTCACTGTTGCTGTTATTGATACTACCACAGAAATGAGCACAGAAATGGTTGTAGTATGACCACTTCTGCATTTGTATTAGGACAGCACTATACTGTAGGTGCTCTTGATACATTTGTTTAGGTAGTTTATTATATGGGCTGCCACAACACATTTATCCAACACCACTGATATTCTCCTGGTGGAGGAGTTGTGTCTATTCATTTCATATTGTAATCAGTACCATACACCCTCTGCCTCTCAATTGGAAATCCCCTTTGCTAGGTAGCTATAAAGCAAACATGTATTTTAGGCATAAAACTTTGTAAAATGTGGTGATAACTAGTAAACTGTGATAACTAGCAGTGTATTGCACTAATTGTTTCAGCCTCCTGATTACCGAGGAAGAATTGTTCACACAGAATAAATTCAGTTTAACTCTGTAAATCATTAAGTACACAGTGTAGTTAAACATGTACTTGTGCATAGAAGGTTAGATTAATTATAACCCATTCTGGTAGCCCCTTAATGGTACAAAAATATGCATACTTATGAGTGCAACATCACCAGGTGAAATGTTTTTCATTATTTTTTTTTTCATTTCAATGCATAAAAGCCCATTTTTCAAAATAAAGTGATAAACCCAGGGTGTAATATGAAAATGTTGACTTCAGATCAACTGATGTACAATTTTCCACTGTGGATGTGTTAGATCCTTTACTGAGTGAATGATAGATAAATGTCAGTCAAGTCCATGTGCTTGAATTTTGAGAGATGGTTTCTCTGGAATTAGTGTTGTCTTTGAGACAGTGAGCCACTGGCTAATCCACCCATTCTTTTAGGATCCCTGACAAGTATTTCATTGATTTGTGATTATGTGACACATTGTCTTGGACTACCTATATCTCTGCAAGTGAAATATATCTGCCAATACGTGTGTGTGTGTGTGTGTGTGTGTGTGTGTGTGTGTGTGTGTGTGTGTGTGTGTGTGTGTGTGTGTGTGTGTGTGTGTGTGTGTGTGTGCATCCCCAACAGAATACATCCGATGGCTAGAGGTACTCAGGCTCAAACCCTGTACTTGGGTATAGGTAAAAAGAGCCTATACTCCCTAGCCACCATCACTTGTGAATTGATGCCTCAGTGATAAAGCAAAACCTTTTATTCTAGCAATTTTCTAAGGTTATAAAATTAGCATTTGAAATGTGTCCCTATTGTATGGCTGTATTCCCCATTATTGGCTTTGTTCTGTATTTTTGTGCTAAGACATTGAGAGCTATGGTGAGAAGTGAGAACTGAATTCACTAAATAATATGATAGCCATTTAAGTTTGGCTTCATGTCCTTTAAGAAACTGCTGGTTTAGATTAGCGGTATGTTGATCTCACTGTATTGCACAGGGTTTTAGGTTCAAGACTTGGCAGTGAAATGCATGGTGGTACCACATTTTATGCAAGTAACTTTCCAAAATTATACAAGCAATGTTTAAAATGTGTCCCTGGTTTTTGGCCTTTTGCCCCCCCCCCGCCCCCCCATTGAAAATAAGTTCAAGAAGCTGTGCAACATGCCTATGGCTTACACTACTCTAATTCTGTATTTATATATTGTGTGCAGAAGTAGACTGTTATCATTGAAATGTTCTGAATAGGGAAGTTATGTCATTATTGGTGCATGCATTTTGCTTCATTGCCTACTGGAAAAATGTTCAAACAATAAATTTAAAATGCAATTGTGTGTGGAAGCAGACTGATATCATGAAAATGTTCTGAATAGGGCAGTTTTGTCATTATTGGTGCATGCATTTTGCTTCATTGCCTACTGGAAAAATGTTCAAACAATAAATTTAAAATGCAGTTGTGTGTGTAAGTAGACCTTTATGATGGAAATGTTCTGAATAGGGCAGTTTTGTCATTATTGGTTAATGCATTTTTGTTTCATTGCCTACTGGAAAAAATTTTTAAACAATAAATTTAAAATGCGCTCTAACTTAAGTCTAACAAGTATGCTGTATTATACAAGGAATATAATTTAATACAATCAGGAAGGTGAATCAAAGAATGCATACATGTATGCATAGCCCTAAAATGTGTTTGAAAACAGCCCAGAGGAAAGTGTGAACAGCTCAAAATCTTGGACAAATGTTAAGCTTTACTCTTGTTACCAAAGCAATGGATGAAGGTAAAACAGTTCACACCACATTACCTTGACCTGGCCAAGCCTTTTGACACAATCCCCTACTCAGGTGTAGTACAAAAGATGAATAATGTAGGAGCAAACACTTACATCACCAGCTGCATTGCCAACTTGGCTCACAGGATGCAGGAGATCAAAACAGGAGAAGAAACCAGTCACCAATAGAGTCCCCATGGTTTGGTGCTGAGACTTTTTCTGTTTGGCATATATATCTCAAAAGTGAAAGGAAATACCAAATAGCTTTGGTCAGTTAAGTTTGAGATGACTGCAAGCTAGGAGAAGTTATTGAATCCCCAAATGACTTAACCATCATGCAGGAAGGTTTGTCCCATAACTGGTGTCAAAATCATGACAATGCCCTCTGAGAACTGATCCAATTGTTTGGCATTTGGGAACTTGTGTGTACAGTGACCTAACTTTTGACCAACATGTGCCCAGAGTCATAAGAAAGTCTTTATATACTGCACAGCTTATAAACAAATTGATCGTGACTAGATCTAGAGATGTTGTTGTCCCCCTTTAAAAAGCTCTCATTATGTCAATCATTTTTGTGTAATGCCCACTTTGGCATGTATCTGTCCAGCCCCATGCAACAATTGGAATGCCTTAAATGAAAAATTCTAGGAACCCGACACTTGACAAAACAACACCAAAACCAGTTCCCAGAACAAGCCACGGTCCACAAAAATGTAGAAATAAACTTCTTTATTTGGTACAAACAAAGATGGTTGAGCGCTTTCATCTACCCAACGTAGATTTCATCAGAACACAGATTACATCAACACTTTTCTCTTAAATACATAAAATCACCCGCCTTTTACATCACCTGACTAATGAAATACATTTAAATTTAAAGACGAATTACCTGATTCAAAAATCATTTAAAAACCATGAAATGGCAACAATTGTCAGCTGTATACTAAATAGTCTCAATCATGTAAAACCTGACACAAAATGTACTAATACTTACTGAATATGTACTCTATAATAATAAGGAAGATAATAAATTTCAAATATTATGAAATAATAAGTGTTAAACATTAATAAATTAAAAAACAATAAACACAATACATGAATTGTACTTCAAACAGGTGTTTGTTACTCCATGCTGTTACATGCCTGTAGAGCCTGCTATATGTGCAGGTACATGTGTATTCCCCCAAAGGAAATGCAGGCCAGTGTTGTGGCAGTCTGCCTGTAGTTTGCACAGTGATTTGTGACTTGCCTAGCAGCTCAGTGTATTTACCCAATGTGATGTTATGTCCAGATATTTGTCAGATGTACTGTTGCTGGGCAACCATAACTGTTGTGCATTTCTGACAAAGCAATAAGATGATGTACAGATGTATGTCACTAACTAGTGGATAGTATGTGGGCTTGTGACCTCTGCTCCTCCGGTTATTATGTGTCAGGAAAGACAGGAGTGTGTGAATGGATAAACTGCGTGAGCTTATCTATTCCAGTATTTTTGTGACATCCCCATTTAAATGGCTGTAAACATCTACTTTGTCAGGCTTGGTCCACATGGCTTGCACTAAGGGGTGCTGTGTATACCTCTGGACTGACCACAGTCTGTCACACTGTACACATTTATTGGTCATATATCTCCGTTGTATTCCACAGGATCATTACTGTGATTTGTGTGGTTCTGTATTATGATGATCTTATGATGTCTGTCAGTAACTGATGGCGTACATGTCAATATCAAATGTGACTTCCCACACATTTGTGTTAAGACAACCCCAGTTACAGTAGCAAAAGTCTAAATGTATACCTACAATACTTACATGACATCCCCTAGCACTAATAGGTTGTGACTATTGGTGCTGAGGTATTGACTCCACTACATGTTATGGACATATGTTATAAATATATGTGCATGTATATATATATATATATATATATATATATAGATATATATATATATATATATATATATATATATATATATACACACATATATAAAGACAATACTCACACACACACACACACACACACACACACACACACACACACACACACACACACACACACACACATATATATATATATATATGTTTACATATATACAGATATATAATATATGTATATATATATATATATATATATATATATATATATATATATATAGATATACATACATACGTTATATACATACATACATATATATATATATATATATATATATATATATATATATATATATATATATATATATATAAATATATACACACACACACACACACACACACACACACACACACACACACACACACACACACACACACACACATATATATATATATATATATATATATATGTATATATAGGTTCATAGGTTCATACTAGACTATCTGCCCTAGGGCATTTATAAGCCTAGCCAGAGTGTGTTTGGCTTTCGCCACCCATTTTAAATTAATTTTGCTATGCCTTTTTCGAGGTTAGTATACTGTGCCTCTGTCTAACAGTGACACAGAAGTGATACCCGGGGTAAACCTACGATCTCCCATCCACTCATCAAGATTCCTCTTGAAGAGAGTCAGTGAGGGACTCTGCCTAACCTGGACTGGGATTTTATTCCAGAGTGAAGGGAGCCTCTGGGTTATGAATCTGTCCCTCCAGCATGTCCTATTTATTTCAGTGCTGAGGTTCAAGTCTCTCGAGCGCATAGCTCGATGGGATTTGGATTTTCTGAGGTGCAGCATGTCCATTAATTCCGAGTTGGACATGGCTTTATACGTCAGGCAGAGATCGCCTCTGAGGAGGTGGTATGCCACTGAGTAGAGCTGGAGTTTCTTTAACCGGGCAGCGTATGGCATCTGTTTGAGCCCTTTGATCCTCTTGGTGAGGTACTTTTGGGGTCTTTCCAGTTGCTGCAGGTGTCTGGTAAGGTGCATCCCAAAAGGGGCATTGTACTCAATTATGGGCCTGATGAGGGATGAGTAAAGAGGCACGATGACCTCCCCTGATCTAGATGTGAATACGTTCATGATAAGGTGGGCTATATAAAATGTTTTTCTAACCACTTTGGCCACATGGTTGTCAAATGAGAGATTGCTATCAACTTGGGTCCCCAGGTACCTAATTACTTCTTCTGTACTGGTGTTTAGGTTGAGGCCATGGCTCTGGCACCAGTTGTCTGTTTCTATGAGGCCCTTTTGGAGGATGCTTGTGTCGGCTGGAGAGTCGATTATGGCACCCAGTTTGCAAACATCTGCGAACTTGGTCAGCCACAGTCCTTCCGTGTTGGCCTGTACCTCTGAGAAATATATACTGAACAAGAGAGGTCCCAGGATTGAGCCTTGTGGGATGCCACTTGTAACTGGTTTGGAGTCTGACACGGCTCCAGCAATTCTAACCATGTGGGTTCTGTCCTTGAGCCAGTTTGCAACCCATCTAGTGACATAGGGGTTTATATTTAAGCTGGTGAGCTTATCTATAATGCCCGAGTGGGGTATTGTATCGAGGGCTTTTGTGAGGTCCAGGTAGGCTATGTGGACCACCTTCCCATATTCAATGGCCTTGGTGACTGTTTCAAGGAAATCAATCAGGTTTAGAAGGCAGGATCTGCCCTTATCAAAGCCAAACTGGGTAGGATCCAGTGTCTGTAGGTCCCCAATATCTTTATTTATGAGGTCAATGATGATCCTTTCCATAGCTTTGCAGACCAAGCTAGTCAGGCTTATGGGGCGATAGTTTCCAGGATCCGTTGAGGCACCACCTTTGTGGAGAGGGACCACTGTTGCTGTACGCCAGTCTTTGGGTACATATCCTGTAGTAAGGCTGAGATTAAACAGTAGTTTTATGTTTGGGTTTAGATCTTCTTGGAGTTCATGTAGGACGCAGCCCAGGACACCGTATGGTCCCACTGATGCTGTGTTTTTTAATTTGGAGAGGGCGGCTCTTACCTGAGCATCTGAGATGTCAGGGGGGCAGCACTCTGCTGGGATAGATATTTGCCCTTTTGGTGGGGAGGGGGGGGGAGAAGTTTGCGCTGAACCTGTCAGCTAGGATGTTGGCAATGTCTGTGGGTTCGATGTATTTTTTGTCATTTTGGACTAAATCTGAGCATATCTGGGAATTCCATCCCAGGTTCCTAACATATCTAAAGAAAGCCTTGTGATTATCCTTAGTGTCCTGTGCAATTTTTCTCTCGAAGCTGGCCTTAGATGATTTTATGAGTGCCCGTAGTTTTTTGCTAATACTGATCAGAGATGCCTTCCCCTTTTGGGATTTTGCTTTATCATGTAGTAGCTTCCTCCTTCTATTGTATAGTTTGTTTATGGCTGGGGTCCACCAGACAGGATGTCTGCCTTTGGAGGATTGGGTCTTGGTTTTATTTGGGATTGCATGATCCATGCATTCCTGAAGGTGTTCATAGGATGCATTTATAAAGGATTCTGCGGTCTGGGCTGTATTTTCCACAGGCCCGGGGTATTTGAAGGATTCCACCTCAGTTTTGAGGAGTGTGAAATTTGCTTTAGAGAAGTTTTTCACTGTGGTTTTCTGGGCAGGGGGTGGGGTCGGGATGTGAATATCTAGTGAGATTAGTTTATGGTCTGATCTTACCAGTGAGGGATACACTTCTGGTCTGGAGCATAGAGTCCCCATGTTGGTGATGATCAGGTCTAGTATGTTTTCCCCTCTTGTGGGAGTGGTAACAAGTTGTTTCATAGCATTTGAGTTTATAAATTCTAGGAACCTTTGGGCTAGGGTGTTGGAGCTAGAGTAATGCTCCCAGTCTATGTTTGGGTAGTTGAAGTCGCCCAATATAATGGTGTTTGGAGAGACCTTCATTTTTCCAGTGTTCTCAGGAAGGCCAAGTGGGGTTCCTGGGTTTGGGAGGGTGGTCTGTAGCAGGCTATAAACTGGAAGGCAGTTTTACCCACTGTTAGTTGCACATGGATAGTCTCTGATGCTTCTTGCTGTGCCACCAACCTGGAGGTGTGGGTATCTTTGTGAATATTGATACATCCCCTCCTTTTGTGGTTCGGTCCAAGTTTTGGGGCCAAAAAGTATGGTATGAGGTATAACCTGGTAGTGCTGGGGTGCTCTCGGGAGCCTTGAACCAGGTTTCTGTTACTGCATAGATATCGATGTTCTCCATGCTAAGGAGAGTTTCGAGTGCATGCATCTTGAGGTTTAGACTTCTGGCGTTGAGTAGCATTACTCTTAGTTTCTTATCCCTTGTGATACCTATGGAGGTGGGTTTGTCTTTTGAGCCTTACCTAAAAAGGCACTATGGGGGTAGCAAGAGCCTTTGCCAATATCCAAAAGCCCAGGGGTGACAGGTGCAAACCATCCCAAGCGAAGCATCGTGGCTTGTCGAGCATGTCATCCCAGGCTGACAGGCATTGGATCCCCTTTGAATGACACCAATACTTAAGCCAATTGTTGAAATTGATCATCTTGTCTTCATATTGTGGCATCATTCTTGGTGAGGGTAAGATGCTACTCAAGGTCAGGGTCATACCGGCCTGGGCTACATGCTCAGAGAGCTCCTCTATGTCTCTTTTCATGTAATCCAGGGAGGTACATCTCAGGTCATTCACACCAGCATGGACAATGACTGAGTCATATTTGTACTTGCCTTGGAGTGACCTGAGTGCTTGTGTTATGTGGCAGATCCTAGCGCCCGACAGGCAGCTCACCGTGACCTTCTCCTTGTTCAGCCTGGTGAATGGGACGTCAGTGTGCCTGACGATAGAGTCACCTATTACAAGTGTATCAGGTGTGTTGTTTAGCCTTAAGGGTTGTGACTGTTTGGCACACTGGCTTTGTGAGCTGTGTATTGCATGTGTTTTGTTTTGGGGTAGCGGTTGCTTGGGTGTCTGCTTTGGAGGTCTCTGCTGCTTAGGCAGATTTTTATTTAGAGCCTCCGAGTATGTTTTTGTGTGTTTATGTGTTTGGTTTGCTGTCGTGGTATGTCTATATGAGACTGGAGTTGTAGTGAGTGTGGTTTCCTTCTCCTCCTGACTGGTTACACCAGTACTGAGTTGAGAGAGGTTAGCCTCCAGTTTGGCTATATGGTTGCATCTCTCACATGTGTTGGAATTTGTTGGCAGGAGAAGAGGGTTGTCTGTGTACATGAGGCAGTTGTAACATTGTCTCAGGATTCCCAGATTCACCAGCTGGACTGGAGAGGAGATTGACAACTGACCTTTGGACATGCTAGCATAGTATTGGGAATTCCTTTATAATTGAAAAAAAGGGCCAATGGGAAACAAGGTACTCAAGGGGAGTTTGTGAGGGTGTAGTGCTTTTAATTTTTTAGTGCTGACTTAGTGAGCAAGTGCCAGGTAACTTAAATGCAATGTGTTACAGGTAACTTAAATGCAAAAATGACAAACAGTAACTTTCTTTCAAGTGAAACAAAGAAATAAGTACAGTAAGCAATGCAGATATCATTAGGGATCCACAGAAGCACTGAAAAGCCGCATTTTAGGTGGAATTAGCGTTTCAGGGAAATAACAAGCAAACAAACAACAAGCATACAAACAAAGCTAGATTCAGCAGGCCTGGATCTAGTCTATGCTACAGCAAACAAGGTGTACCAATTTCAGTAAGAAACAGTTCAAATATGCAGGCACTATAAGCCTTTAACCAGAAATTCCCAGCTCAGAAGGGCAGAGTCCAGCCTCTCCTCCCACAAGAGTGCAGACCACGAACCTTCTTAATGTAAAATAACTGGCCTGAAGCCCAAGTGCTTAGAGCAGAACTAATACACTTTTAGAATAACAGACACTGAACCCTCACTCAGCAGTTCCCAACTTAGAAGGATGTAAGCTACCTGTCCTGCCACCACAGTGCAGGCCACAAACCTTCCTAATGTAAAACAACTGGTCTGAAGCCCAAGTGCTTAATCCAAAAGATGTAGAATGATAGCTACACTTTAATCAAGTTACTACCAAGCAGTAATAAATACAATTGAATACTTTAAAGAATGTCTGGATTAGTGCTCAAGTTATACAAACAAAGCTAGATTCAGGCAGGCCTGGATCTAGTCTATGCTA
This sequence comes from Protopterus annectens, assembly GCF_019279795.1. Classification (NCBI taxonomy): domain Eukaryota; kingdom Metazoa; phylum Chordata; order Ceratodontiformes; family Protopteridae; genus Protopterus; species Protopterus annectens. The sequence continues at coordinate 669,390,540 of NC_056725.1, read as the reverse complement.
CAGCAAACAAGGTGTACCAATTTCAGTAAGAAGCAGTTCAAATATGCAGGCACTATAAGTCTTTAACCAGAAATTCCCAGCTCAGAAGGGCAGAGTCCAGCATCTCCTCCCACAAGAGTGCAGACCACGAACCCACTTAATGTAAAATAACTGGCCTGAAGCCCAAGTGCTTAGACCAGAACTAATACACTTTTAGAATAACAGACACTGAGCCCTCACTCAGCAGTTCCCAACTTAGAAGGATGTAAGCTACCTGTCCTGCCACCACAGTGCAGGCCACAAACCTTCCTAATGTAAAACAACTGGTCTGAAGCCCAAGTGCTTAATCCAAAAGACGTAGAATGATATCTACACTTTAATCAAGTTACTACCAAGCAGTAATACATACAATTGAATACTTTAAAGAATGTCTGGATTAGTGCTCAAGTTATACAAACAAAGCTAGATTCAGGCAGGCCTGGATCTAGTCTATGCTACAGCAAACAAGGTGTACCAATTTCAGTAAGAAGCAGTTCAAATATGCAGGCACTATAAGTCTTTAACCAGAAATTCCCAGCTCAGAAGGGCAGAGTCCAGCATCTCCTCCCACAAGAGTGCAGACCACAAACCCACTTAATGTAAAATAACTGGCCTGAAGCCCAAGTGCTTAGACCAGAACTAATACACTTTTAGAATAACAGACACTGAGCCCTCACTCAGCAGTTCCCAACTTAGAAGGATGTAAGTTACCCGTTCTGCCACTACAGTGCAGACCACAAACCTTCTCAATGTAAAACAACTGGTCTGAAGCCCAAGTGCTTAAACTAAAAGGCTTAGAATGAGTTACACCAAGCAGTAATAAATACAATTGAGTACTTTTGAGATGACGCAAAAGCAAAATAAAGTAGAAAGAAACACAAATACAGTAAAAGCAGATAACATTTTTTTTTAAGTGGAAAGAGAGAAAGGAAAGAGAGAAAGGAGTAGCAGAAACTAAGCTGATTGGCCTTCTCAAATATTCTCCCTGTACTGGGTAGAATGAGGTAATGACACTAGACTGGGAGGAGGGTCCCAGATCAAATTTACACTAGGGGTGGGCAACTTGAAAAGCCACCAACTATAAAAACACTATACCAACAGGGATGGAGGGTGGGAAACAAACTGCAGAAATGTTTCTCAGAGCTGAAAAGCAGCAGTGAGCCTTTAAATGAAAGTTTTAAACAGCTAAAGGGGCCTCTAGAAAAAAGAGTTTAACTGCAACAAGTTATCAGAAACAAACAACCCAACAGATGCTTAATAAATGTGGACAATTTCCAGTTAATACCAGTATTATATATATATATATATATATATATATATATATATATATATATATATATGTGAATCCACAAAAGAATAAAAACGAAGACCAACTGGAGAGCGCTGTGTATAAATAAAACACAAAATCCAACAGAAAGCAGCACATAAACTATGGCCAGGGCGAACGAGTTCTTCACTCAACAACAACAATAAACCAAAAATACTCAGTTGTGGCTTTTGCATAAAAATATTTGTTTAAAATAAAAAGTAGAAATAGTAAAAATGCTGGTGGAGCAATAAAGTGGATAAGCGCTTTTGGATTTCATCAGTAACCTTTCCTCAGATCCTTCTATCCACCATTGATTCTTCTTATATAAAAAGTATAGTCAACCAATGAAATGATGACTTCAAAGCCAACACCCGTGGTTGGTTTGATCACATGCGTCTCCTCAGCCTCTGCCCCTTCAAAGCCGGCTTCATGGGAAACGTAGTATTCAGACCTGGTAGTCTATGGGCTCTCAATCTACCAATCCAATGCATTTCTTCTTGCTCCAGTTTATCGTTTAAATCTCCACCTCTTTCAGATGCATATATGAGCTATAGAACTCTAAAAGTGAAACTGTGTCCAGCATTCTCCCTTATATGTTTCATTAAGGGATTTTTACAGTCATTTAATCTAATGTCGCTGATATGTTTAGATAGTCTCTCCTTCATTTGCCTCACAGTTTTGTCTACATAGTAATGGTCACACGTGGAGCATGTCACCAAATAGACGACATCCTTTGTAGTACAATCAGCATAGAAATCACTCACATATTCAATTCTGGTTAGTGGTGAATAAAACTTTTCACTGTGCATATATATTTGAACATAGTGCACCTTCTACAAGGGAAAGTTCCTCTTCTTTGGGATTTGGCACATGGAATAGAGGTTTTATCTTTGCACAGGGTCTGTTTAAGGTTCTTTGCATTTCTAAAGCCAAACTTCAGGACATCTCCAATGATCCCCTTGACTTCCTCATTGGATGTAAGTATTTTCCAATTCTCCTTTATGATATCACATATATTACCAGTATTGACCGTATGTGTCAGAGTCATTCTTTGCTTTCCCTCTTGATCCTTGTGTCTCACATGATTGGTCAACTCTTGTCTCCTTTTGAGATACGGCTTACCTTCACCATCTCTCTCACTTCTCACACGCTGTTCCATCAGCTTTACCTCTTTCTTCCTATAGCCTCTTTCCATAAGGTGGCTGGACATATCATCCATTGTTACTTCACAAGCCATACCATTGGAATGTAACCTTGACATTCTCATGAATTGTCCCCTCATTATATTGTTGTAGGTGTAACCCGGATGCATGCTATTTCTCGGTAGTATACTGTTTTTCCAACATTCCTTTCTGAATAGACTTGTGTCTATATTCCCTTGGTCATCTTGTAGAATTCTTACATCCAGAAAATCTGTGTGGTTGTAACTATGCACCATAGTGAAACTCAAGAAGTTTGAGCTGTTTTACAAATAGATATTGAAATTATTCAGCTCTATCGTGTCACCTTCCCATAAAATGTAGATATCATCTACAAACCTTTGATATAACTTTAGATGGTTGTTCCATGGATTCTCATATTGTATCACTCTTTCTTCCCAATGCGCCAACACTATATTGGCATAGCTGTTGACGCATGGTGTCCCCATAGCTACCTCACATAACTGGATGTACAAATTCTCATCAAAGGTGAATACATTGTTTTTAAGAATAATTTCCATCAAACCACAGATGACCATTACTTGTCTTTCATCATATATATTCTCACTTAGCAGAAAATTCTTCAAAGCTGTTAGACCATAATCATTAGGAATGCTAGTAAATAGATTTTTAATGTCCATACTAGCCATTAAGTACTTTTTCTCATCTGTTCTACTATTAACATGTTGATACAACCTCTCAATAAATTGTTTTGCATCCCTTAGTACTGCCGGGGCCCTTGCCAATGCTTCCTTGATGTGGTGCTCCATATATATCGAGGCAGTCTCCGTAATCCAACCCGCACCTTCTGCAATTGGTCGCATGGGTGGATTGCATGGATTCTTGTGTATCTTAGGAAAGCACTTAAAAACAGGGATAACAGGATTGTCTACTAGCAAATAGCTGCATAATTCTTTAGTAATCAGCCCTCGTTGTTCATAGCCTTCTAAACATAGCTTCACTTTCATAGTAATATCTTCAAATTCCTTTCTACTGATCTTCTTGTATGAGGTCGTATCTTGTAAAAGTCTCAATACTTCTTTTTTGTATTTATTTCTGTCCATCAGGACAATTCCACCTCCTTTGTCTGCTGACATTATCACCAATTCGGTGTTCTTTTCCAGATCTTTTAAAGCACGTCTTTCCTCTGCTCTGATGTTACATACCTTCTTCTTGTTCCTTTATAAGTATTCAGTGATCTCCTGTCACGCACATTAATAAATGTATCCACTACTGCATTATTCTGGGGTATGAAAGTACTCATTTTTTTAAACAAGTCTAGTCCTGTTACTTTACTGTCTTTATATAAATTTCTAAGCATAATGTCACGTCCAAACAGTTTCAAACTCAATATAGCTTCACAATTTTCAATGCCTCTCGTGGGTATAAACTTCAACCCTTTGTTAAGGACACTGACATGTGCTGTATCTAACATAGCAGATGATAGATTAAAGACCAAGGAATCTCTATTATCTCCATCTACCATGTTTCCATGTGCGATCTCCTCCTTTTTCTTCCTCTGCACAATGATCTCATCTCATTTCTGTTTCTTGCTTCTCTTATTCGAAGTGAAAGTAGTGGAAAAACTGAACTCTGTACCCCATCTTTCAATCTAGTGCCTAGATTGCTGGTCTTAGCTATTTTGTTATTCTGCACTTCACCCAAAGGGCTTGATTCACCCATAGGTCGACTATTTCCTTGTATAACTTCCTTTGTAAAGGAACTAGGGTGGTCTATATGTGTTGTTTTACTAGTAACATTGCTACTTTCACTTCTATCATCCTTCTTATTTACATTGGCATTTGGTACACTCTCCTCATGTTTGCTTGGTATATTGTTTTGTCTTATAGGCTGCTCAACTCTATTAAATTCCCTGGGCCATGTGAAGACGTCACCTCTTTTAAAGTCGCCATAATCAGTCTTAATTTTCTTCATTTTAATCTGTTCTAGTTTACCATCATACAATGATATTTTGTAGTATATGTCTTCCAATTTCGATGTACAAATCTCATTGTCAAAGTCGCATTCTAAATGTAATTGTAGATCCTACACTTTTCTAACCAATTCCCTTTCCCTTGGTTGAAAGTGTTCAAGTAACAGCTTCATATAACTACGACTGTGCTCTAAATTCAAGCTTTGCCATGTCCATAACAATTTAGGTTGTGAATTACCTTGTGTCGGCATCAACAGAATTCTTAGGCCCCTTGGTACTATATTATAATGTAGACACACCTCTAAATGTATCCACTGCCACTGCAGCCTTTTCAGTTCATACAGATAATCCCCCAATTCTCTAGTGTTTTGGTAGAAAACATACATATCAGAGTCATTGGATTTTTCAGAACTGTTCATATTCATATGTACTGCATCATCCAAGAACTCTAATCTGAATAATGGATTTTCTATGGTATTTAACAAGAATCTATTGGACTTACTTTGCAAAGATGGTCGTTTGTAAGCTGTTCTTTCATTCAACAGCGAAAATCATGTCTCATTAACCAGATGTTCATTGCTTCTATTGCAAACATCGTTAATAACCTCTTGCTGCCCTACCGCCATACCTCTGTTGTCTTCATGAAAATATAGAATAAATCCAAAAAAGAAAAAAAGGATGACCAACTGGAGAGCGCTGCATATAAATAAACACAAAATCCATCAGAAAGCAGCACATAAACTATGGCAAGGGCGAACAAATTCTTCACTCAACAACAACAATAAGCCAAAAATACTCAGTTGCAGCTTTACACGAAAAATACTCAGTTGTGGCTTTTGCATAAAAATATTTATTTAAACTAAAAAGTAGAAATAGTAAAAATGCTGGTGGACCAATAAAGTGGATAAGCGCTTTTGGGTTTCATCAGTAACCCTTCCTCAGATCCTTCTATCCACCATTACGTCTTCTTATTTAAAAAGTATAGTCAACCAATGAAACGAAGACTTCAAAGCCAACACCCATGGTTGGTTTGATCACATGCGTCTTCTCAGCCTCTGCCCCTTCAAAGCCAGCTTCATGGGAAATGTAGTATTCAGACCTGGTAGTCTATGGGCTCTCAATCTACCAATCCAATGCATTTCTTCTTGCTCCAATGTATTGTTTAAATCTCTACCTCTTTCAGATGCATATATGTTCTGTAAAACTCTAAAAGTGAATCTGTGTCCAATATTCTCCCTTATATGTTTCGCTAAGGGATTTTTATAGTCATTTAACCTAATGTCGCTGATATGTTTAGATAGTCTCTCCTTCATTTGCCTCACAGTTTTGCCTACATAGTAATGGTCACACATTGAGCATGTCACCAAATAGATGACGTTCTTTGTAGTACAATCAGCATAGAAATCACTCACATATTAATTTCTGGTTACTGGGTAAATAAAACTTTGCTGTGCATATATATTTGCACATAGTGCACCTTCTACAAGGGAAAGTTCCTCTTCTTTGGGATTTGGTACATGGAATAGAGGTTTTATCTTTGCACAGGATCTGTTTAAGGTTCTTGGCATTTCTAAAACCAAACTTCGGGACATTATTGACTTATTGTTTTGTTGAGTGAAAAATTTGTTCACACTGGCCATAGTTTATGTGCTGCTTTCTGTTGGATTTTGTGTTTTATTTATACGCAGCACTCTCCAGTTTGTCTTTGTTTTTTTCTTTTTTGGATTTATTCTACATTTTCACAAAGACAACGGAGGTATGGTGGAAGGGCAGCAAGAGGTTATTAACGATGTTTGCAATAGAAGCAATGAATATCTGGTTAATGAGACATGATATTTGCTGCTGAATGAAAGAACAGCTTACAAACATCCATCTTTGCAAAGTAAGTCCAACAGATTCTTGTTAAATACCATAGAAAATCTATAACTCAGATTAGAGTTCTTGGATGATGCAGTACATATGAATATGAACAGTTCTGAAAAATCCATTGACTCTGATATGCATGTTTTCTACACAAACTCTAGAGAATTGGAGGATTATCTGTATGAACCGAAATGGCTGCAGTGGCAGCGGTCACATTTAGAGGTGTGTCTTCATTATAATATAGTACCAAGGGGCCTAAGAATTCTGTTGATGCTGACAAAAGGTAATTTACAATCTGAATTGTTACGGAAATGGCAAAGCTTGAATTTAGAGCACAGTCGTAGTTATATGAAGCTGTTGCTACTTTCAACCAAGGGAAAGGGAATTGGTTAGAAAAGTGGAGGATCTACAATTATATTTAGAATGTGACTTTAACAATGAGATTTGTACATCAAAATTGGAAGACATATACTACAAAATATCGCTCTATGATGGTAAACTAGAACAGATTAAAATGAAGAAAATTAAGAGGGATTATGGCGACTTTAAAAGAGGTGACGTCTTCACATGTCCCAGGGAATTTAATAGAGTTGAGCAGCCTATAAGAAGAAACAATATATCAAGCAAACATGAGGAGAGTGTACCAAATGCCGATGTAAATAAGAAGGATGATAGAAGTGAAAGTAGCAATGTTACTAGTAAAACAACACATATAGACCACCCTAGTTCCTTTACAAAGGAAGTTATACAAGGAAATAGTCGACCTATGGGTGAATCAAGCCCTTTGGGTGAAGTGCAGAATAACAAAATAGCTAAGACCAGCAATCTAGGCACTAGATTGAAAGATAGGGTACAGAGTTCGGTTTTTCCACTACTTTCACTTCGAATAAGAGAAGCAAGAAACAGAAAAGAGATGAGATTGTTGAGCAGAAGAAGAAAAAGGAGGAGATCGCGCATGGAAACATGGTAGATGGAGATAATGGAGATTCCTTGGTCTTTAATCTGTCATCTGCTATGTTAGATACAGCACATGTCAGTGTCCTTAACAAAGGGTTGAAGTTTATACCCACGAGAGGCATTGAAAATTATGAAGCTATATTGAGTTTGAAACTGTTTGGACATGACATTATGCTTAGAAATTTATATAAAGACAATAAAGTAACAGGACTAGACTTGTTTAAAAAAACGAGTACTTTCATACCCCAGAATAATGCAGTAGTGGATACATTTTATTAATGTGTGTGAACAGGAGATCACTGAATACTTACAAAGGAACAAGAAGAAGGTATATAACATCACAGCGGAGGAATGACGTGCTTTAAAAGATCTGGAAAAGAACACCAAATTGGTGATTATGTCAGCAGACAAAGGAGGTGAAATTGTCCTGATGGACAGAAATAAATACAAAGAAGAAGTATTGACTTTTACAAGATACGACCTAGTACAAAAAGATCAGTAGAAAGGAATTTGAAGAAATTACTATGAGAGTGAAGCTATGTTTAGAAGGCTATGAACAATGAGGGCTGATTACTAAAGAATTATGCAGCTATTTGCTAGTAGACAATCCTATTATCCCTGCTTTTAAGTGCTTGCCTAAGATACACAAGAATCCATGCAATCCACCCATGCGACCAATTGTAGCAGGTGCGGGTTGGATTACGGAGCCTGCCTCAATATATGTGGAGCACCACATCAAGGAAGCATTGGCAAGGGCCCCAGCAGTACTAAGGGATACAAAACAATTTATACTGAGTGGTTGTATCAACATGTTAATAGTAGAACAGATGAGAAAATGTACTTAATGGCTAGTATGGACATTAAAAATCTATTTACTAGCATTCCTAATGATTATGGTCTAACAGCTTTGAAGAATTTTCTACTAAGTGAGAATATATATGATGAAAGACAAGTAATGGTCATCTGTGGTTTGATGGAAATTATTCTTAGTAACAATGCATTCACCTTTGATGAGAATTTGTACATCCAGTTATGTGGGGTAGCTATGGGGACACCATGCGCCAACAGCTATCCCAATGTAGTGTTGGCTCATTGGGAAGAAAGAATGATACAATATGAGAATCCATGGAACAACCATCTAAAGTTATATCAAAGGTTTGTAGATAATATCTACATTGTATGGGAAGGTGACACGATAGAGCTGAATAATTTCAATATCTATTTGGAAAACAGTTCAGCCTTCTTGAGTTTCACTATGGTGCATATTTACACCCACATTGATTTTCTCGATGTAAGAATTGTACAAGATGACCACGGGAATATAGACACAAGTCTATTCAGGAAGGAATGTTGGAAAATCAGTATACTACCAAGAAATTGCATGCATCCGGGTTACACCTACAACAATATAATGAGGGGACAATTCTTGAAAATGTCAAGGTTACATTCCAATGATATGGCTTGTGAAGTAGCAATGGATGATATGTCCAGCAACCTTATGGAAAGAAGGAAGCAAATACTTCCAACCACCGCTAAAGGCATCGAGAACAAATGAAGGTCAATAATTGCAAAAAAGAACTTCAATGTACCACCACGGCAATCCAAACTTCATAAAATCCAAATGAACTATTTGGTTTCAAATAAACAATTTAATAAAAAAAAACATCAACTAAAAACAAGTAAAATAAAATCTGATAAGTGCTTTCGGCTATTCAGCCTTCTTCAGATCGTAAAACATATCTCAGCTGGTAATATTTTAAAACATACACCAACCAATCATTTCTCTGCCTCTGGCATCCCCCTTGGATTCACAACCAGTGACATGGTTCTCCATAGGAGACAATGTAAAACTGACAGCCAAACAAATAGTCAGAATTCACTCCAATCACTTATCTTCTTCTCCACACACCTCTTTTTACCAAAACCAATGGCAATCGTTAAGCAAGTTGACTCTCCATTGGATAGAATATATACCATCTACCTATCATATAATCAGGATACAGGCAAGCCTCTTATTTATGTCCAGTTATATTCCTTCTGGTTTTTAGTATAGATTTCAATAGGACAACACTATTTAAGCCAGGTCGATGATGTGCTTGCATATTAACTATCCAGTTAATTTCACGTAGTTCCATGCGATTGCTTACATCTCCTGCTCTATCAGTTGGAACCACCACTTCTAAGACTTTAAACTTAAAATTATGTGAAGGATTGTCAATAATATGTGCCGCCAGTGCATTATTTACTTTTGTATGGTGCATGTCCCTAAGATGTCTCAAAATCCATTCCTTAAATCTTTGGTCCTTTTTGCCAGTATAGAAAGCATCACATTGGCAGCATACCGCTAAGTAGACTAAATGTTGCGTATTGCAATCCGCATACAAATTAAGAGTATATGTCTTTTTATTGATCGGATGTATAAAAGTATTGGTACTATCTATATGTGCACAAGCCTTGCATCTAAAGCACTTAAAAGTGCCTTTTCTTTCAGATCGTGTGCTGTGGAGAAAACCATCTTTGTTACATAGGAGTCTCTTAATATTTTTCTTATTTTTAAAAAGAAAGCAAGGAGTGTCACCTATGGCTTTTCTAACTTTATCATCAGTGGTTAAAACAGACCAGAATCTCCTGATGACATCACGGACCTGTATATTATCATTACTATAAGTTAATGCACATTTTATTTGCGGTTCATTATTTCTCTTAGCAGAATCAGCCATTTGAGGAGGTGCCTCCTGGGATGAGAAATAGGGTTTACCTTTTCTTTTCCTAAGCTTTTTAAAGTTACCTTTCATAATTAAGTTACCATCTTTATAGCCTCTGGCTTTTAGGTTCTTAAAAAGATTTGTCCGATCTGCCTCAAAATCTTCTTCCTCAGTACACAGTCTAGAGGCACGTAATACTTGATTCTCATAAATGTTGTTGAAAATATGTTTTGGATGCATGCTTTGCCTATGTAGGTAGTGATTGTTTCAAGTCAGCTTCCTAAAGACATTAGTACTTATTCCTTGCGTTGGATGTAAGTAAATTTTAACATCTAAAAAATCAATCTCTATAGTTGAAAATTTTACTTTAAACTCTAAAAAGTCAGTATTTTGATTGATATAATTAACAAAGAAGTTCAACTCATTGATACTGCCTTTCCACAGAATAAATGTGTCATCAACAAAACAACCATAATAAAGAAGGTGAACATTCCATGGATTAGCATCACTTAGGACTTCCACACTTTCCCACTGGGCTAATACCAAATTTGAGTAACTATTTGCGCATGGGGTGCCCATAGCCACACCTCATGTCTGCAGATAGAAGTCTCCACCATATACGAACATTTTATTCTCTAATACCAGTTCCAATAGGGAGCATAATAGACTAGGGTTAACGCTATTCCGTATCAAAAGTGTTTCTATAGCGTGCAAGCCAAACTCATTAGGTATTACAGTAAAAAAACGTGTGATGTTCATGGTTACCAAAATAACATCTTCAAAGCTGGTCAGTTGGTTAGTTTTGAGATATACATCCTTTACGAAGCTTCTGGTATCTTTCAAAACTGTGTCCACATTGGACAGAACGTTTTTCAATTCTTTTTCTATGTATATGGATAGTGACTCAGTGATTCAATCTCTCCCAGCTACAATAGGGCGTAGTGGAGGATCTACCTGATCCTTATGGATTTTGGGTAGAGCACTTATGCTAGGAATCATGGGGTGAGGGCAATCAAAAAAATCATATAGTTCTTTGGTTATATGTTGTTCCATGAGCAAATCATATATCTCATGGCGTAAAGCATTAATCTTTGAATCTATTTGGCGTTTGTTCAACCTGATGTAAGTACGTTTGTCCTCTAACATTTTCAACATTTTTGCCCTGTACCAATCTGTATCCATAACCACTATGTAGCTACCTTTATCCACTGGTGTGATGACTAAACTATCAGTTGATCTCAGCCGTTGAAGTGCTTCTTTTTCTTTAAAAGTAATGTTATGAAAACTTCCATGGATAGAGTATGTTCTCATCTTACTAACTTAATCCTCGCATAATTTCAAAAAGAGCTCAACTGCTGGGGGGTTGACTGGTGTCAAGTTACTAAGTTTCTTGAACTGATTTCTTTCTTGTGCATTATCACCTTTGAAAATACATTTCAAGGAGATGTTTCTACAAAAGAGTCTAATATCTGTCATAAATTCATTTAAATCTGAAAACAGAGCAGGGATAAAACTTAAGCCACGCACCAATAAAGAAACCTCTTCATGACTCAAAACAGTGCTTGACAAATCGACTGCCAGTCCAGTGTTAGCTGTAGTTATGTTGTCATCTTTTTGCACTTGCATTCTTGACTCTGTGCATGAGGATTTCTGTAAAAGGAATGTTTTACAAAAACCGGCAGAGGCCAATTAACTGATGCATGAACTGTTCCTTCTTTTGGTCTAGCCACCATATCCGTACTAGTGTTGGATTCATGATGCTGTGCACTAAGCCCTGAAGTCATACAGCTGGTTCCAGCTTCATTTAAGTCAGTGAGAATTGTATTGTCAATAGAGGGGGCTGTTTCAATAGGTGAGGCATGTGTATTTACTAAAGAAAGAGTATGTCTCCGTACTTCAACTTGCCCAGGTTCTGTATCATGTTTGTTAGTATGATTTCTAGAGGTAGAATTCTCATAGCGGGATTTACTTCGGCCTCTGTTGTTCCTTGCTGCTCCTTCATTTTCCTCTCTAGGCCATTCAAAGATATGGCCATTCTTAAAATCTTGCTAATCACGAGTCAATTTTTTAGTCTTAACTTGTCTTAATTTATTATCGTATGTGTGTAAATTGGCTTGCAATAGTTCTACCTTTTGTAGGTGCATATCCTGCAAATTCATATCTTCCAAGATTACTTGCTTGGTGGCAATGAGCGTCGCTATACTCTCCTCTTTGTGTCTAAAATATTCCACCAATAGATTCATATATTTTTGAGTGGTTTCCAAGTTGATTGCCTGCCATCTGGCAAGCAGATCTGAGTAGGTGTTTCCATAGCTTGGGAGACATTTAACACACATTCCTCTCGGAACTAACTTGTGATGAATACAGGCTTCCAAGTGGAAATACTGCCATTGCAGCCATTTCAGTCTATGGGCAGCATTTTCAACTTCACGAAAAATACTTAAAAAGTCAGTATCATCAGTCGGCAGTGCTTGAGAGCTAACTTCTTCATTTCCCAAATTCAATTGTATGAGTGGGTTAACCAAGTCATCAGCTAGGCTAGATAAGGAATAGTTCTTCACTCGCTCTTTACTAATTTGTTGCGTTTCGACCATGTGCATTGGATGGAAGAAAACAAACAGAAAACAAGGAAGCAAATACTTCCAACCACCGCTAAAGGTTGGTAAAGAAGTAAATAATGCACTGGCGGCACATATGATTGACAATCCTTCACATAATTTTAAGTTTAAAGTCTTAGAAGTGGTGGCTCCAACTGATAGAGCAGGAGATGTAAGCAATCGCATGGAACTACGTGAAATTAACTGGATAGTTAATATGCAAGCACATCATCAACCTGGCTTAAATAGTGCTGTCCCATTTAAACCTATACTAAAAGCCAGAAGGAATATAATTGGACATAAATAAGAGGCTTGCCTGTATCCTGATTATATGATAGGTAGATGGTATATATTCTATCCAATGGAGAGTCAACTTGTTTAATGATTGTCATTGGTTTTGGTAAAAAGAGGTGTGTGGAGAAGAAAAGAAGTGATTGGAGTGAATTCTGACTATTTGGCTGTCAGTTTTACATCATTTCCTATGGAGAACCAGCTTTATCACCAAAGTCATTGGTTGTGAATCCAAGGGGGATACCAGAGGCAGAGAAATTATTGGTTGGTGTATGTTTTAAAATATTACCAGCAGAGATATGTTTTACAATCTGAAGTAGGCTGAATAGCCGAAAGCACTTATCAGATTTTATTTTGCTAGTTTTTAGTTTATGTTTTGTTTTATTAAATTGTTTATTTGAAACCAAATTGTTCATTTGGATTTTATGAAGTTTGGATTGCCGTGGTGGTACATTGAAGTTCTTTTTCTCACTTTATGGAAAGAGGCTATAGGACAAAAGAGGTAAAGCTGATGGAACAGCTTGTGAGAAGTGAGAGAGATGGTGAGGGTAAGCCATAACTCAAAAGGAGACAAGCGCTGACCCATCATGTGAGACACAAGGATCAAGAGCGAGAGCTAAGAATGACTCTGACACATACGGTCGTTACTGGTAATATATGTGATATCATAAAGGAGAATTGGAAAATATGTGATATCATAAAGGAGAATTGGAAAATACTTACATCCAATGAGGAACTCAAGGGGATTATCGGAGATGTCCCGAAGTTTGGTTTTAGAAATGCCAAGAACCTTAAACAGATCCTGTGCAAAGATAAAACCTCTATTCCATGTGCCAAATCCCAAAGAAGAGGAACTTTCCCTTGTAAAAGGTGCACTATGTGCAAATATATATGCACAGTGAAAAGTTTTATTCACCCTGTAACCAGAATTCAATATGTGAGTGATTTCTATGCTGATTGTACTACAAGGAACGTTGTCTATTTGGCGACATGCTCAATGTGTGACCATTACTATGTAGGCAAAACTGTGAGGCAAATGAAGGAGAGACTATCTAAACATATCAGCGACATTAGGTTAAATGACTATAAAAATCCCTTAGCGAAGCATATAAGGGAGAATGTTGGACACAGCTTCACTTTTAGAGTTCTACAGATCATATATGCATCTGAAAGAGGTGGAGATTTAAACAATAAATTGGAGCAAGAAGAAATGTGTTGGACTGGTAGATTGAGAGCCCATAGACTACCAGATCTGAATACTACATTTCCCATGAAGCCAGCTTTGAAGGGGCAGAGAATGAGGAGACGCATGTGATCAAACCAACCATGGGTGTTGGCTTTGAAGTCATTTCATTGGTTGACTATACTTTTTAAATAAGAAGAAGTAATGGTGGATAGAAGGATCTGAGGAAGGGTTACTGACGAAACCCGAAAGTGCTTATCCACTTAATTTCTCCACCAGCATTTTTACTATTTCTACCTTTTAGTTTAAATAAATATTTTTGTGCAAAAGCTGCAACTGAGTATTTTTCGTGTGAAGCTGCAACTAAGTATTTTTGGCTTATTGTTGTTGAGTGAAGAATTTGTTCACCCTGGCCATAGTTTATGTGCTGCTTTCTGTTGGATTTTATATATATACAGATAGATCTATATATGTCCATATATATAACATAATATACAGATGTATAGCAATACATATATATAAATATATATGTGTATGTACATGTATACATATATCTACATATGTATATATATCCATATCCTTGTTATGTGCAAGCATGACTGCTGCATATACCTTCCCAGATGTATGACACAGTATTTATCTGATATGTGTATATTTAGATACAACAACATACTTGATTCAATGCTAATATCACTAACTACACAATTGTAGAAGTCAAAGCAGTTGTTCACTACTATTCATTACGTGTACTGACAAATATATTGGAAACAAACATTGACCTTTATCACAGCTGTGATGGCTCACTGGTTAAGTGCTGTGACTAAAGTTTGCAGAATCCTGGGTTCAAGGGCTGTTTATTATGTTGCTAGGCAGAACAGGGGCTGTTGGATACAGAATAGTTAAGGCAGTTTTGAGCAGCTTAATCACATTCCTGTCTGATAAAATAGCAGGGTAATGACATTTTATTAAGTTTATTTAATTCCATGTACATAACATGCATCTTTGTGCTGTAATTACAGTAGTATGGGTTGTGAGTCTACTGTCTGGGACACCTGAGTATATATGACTTGTACAACACTCCTTTCCATTTGAATGTGTTACATACATGGGTAGTATCCTAGGTTATATGCAGTCACATTGGCATGTAGTGTATCATTACATTACTACTGTTGACAGTGCTTTCCCAAGTAAGAGTAGATTGCAGATTGTAGTACTGGAACCAAACACCCCTGCATGCAATGATGGACTCTGAGTCCTTACTGTCATGTTCTTGGTGTGTGAGCTGTGTGTCATTAAGTATTTCCTACTGGATATTGATCTGACATGTGGATATTAACTGTAGACTACTGTGTGTATAGAACATGTCATTGAGGGCTGCTGTCATGTAGTAATGGCATACCTATCAGTGTCAGACATCTATCTGTCAACACAGTCATCCTAATGCATAACCATTTGGCTAGCTGATGTCTGTCTGCCCTCTGTACAGATGTGCAGATGTCAGGTATCCATCTTGGCTGCTTACAGGCAATCTATGCTTGCATGACACTGACATGTCTGCCCAGCTGTGTTATGAATGCCACAGCTAGGAATCTTAACCCTGTATGCACCACATGCCATGGATACCTCAACTACACTACCACAGTCAACAGAACATGCTAGGGTACAGGTCTCCAAGACAGACACTGACCATGTTATGTAATACATGTTGCATACATGTCAACTGGAGCACCTCACTGGCCCTCTGCAAGAGGCAACTAGATGATCAGATGTTACATTTAACTCTCAGCCTGAGGATCACTCCTGTGGCATCAGTTGATAGATGGCCTGCTGGCAAATGGCAGGTGGCATGATACCACTGTACACATATCCCCTACTCTTCCCATCTCTCCATGGACAATATCCTGGTACTACTTTGAACACCTGCACCTATGGACCCCAGTACTGACAAATATGTCAGCATGCATTACTGAGAATAACAGTATCTGTGTGTTTGTAGACCTGTAGTTGATAATACCCTGAGGCCCGTCACAACCACCGCACCCCCCATTGCCATAGTTAGATATGGCTGCTGCTGTATTGGACATTACATGTACCTTGTTACACTCTTCACCCCATGGGCTGCCTGGAAATTGCATTACCAGCCCAACACTGCTGTACAAATGGATAGATAGGCACGGGTTACCCTCTGAGTTCTGGCCAGTGTGTGTATGTGTGCAAGTGTGTATATTTGTAGGCCGCATTATCCTAATAAATACACCTTGCCACACAGTATAAGGGATAGTGATGTTGCTGACCATAGGAGAACCATGACAATGCATCACCCTACTATCCCTGTGGCATGTGCAGTAGATACATATCCCTGTAGTAGCACTCTTGAGATAGACAAGGGGTTATATCGGAGTCCTGGTCAATGTGCGATGATGGGTATGTCAGAGTATTATCATGGGTTTCAGTGAGTACAATATCCAATGTGGGGTGTGGGTGCTGGGTATACTGTCTTTACACCATGGTACCCCCCAGTACATGTCCCAATGTCCACTGTATGGGGACCCCTGTCAGCATCAACATTACAGGTAACTGATTACACTATCCAGCCCAGTGATACATGTGCTGTGTGCAACTTATCTGTAACAAAATGGACACACTGACAAGGTAGTTAACACTGATAAACCCAGGTCTCCCAGATGTGTGTATGACTGTTATGTGTTTGTCAATGTGTATATGACAGTATGTCACACTATGTTTTGTTCATAAACAACCAGTACATCCTCCATTACCATACTGAACAGGGCCTGATAATGTTTTTCACTTAACATGAAACCTGGAACATACCTCATCCTAAAAGCTGTGTGGTGTGTGCAATTAAGGCCATACACATTAGTAGCACTACATAGCTAGGTAGGGCTTCTAGTCCCAGTGTTGCCAAGTAAGAGTGTGTGTGTATGTGAAGGGATCTACTTCAGTTTGCAGAATATACATGTCCCAGGAGGTCATCTGTCTGAGAAATGACTGGCAAATGCTAACATTTCGCAGGTATCATCCTGTGGAAATTCATTTCATTACAACTAGTAGTAGATGTGTAAATGCCCTCTTCACCACTGTATAGCTTTACAGCAATACTGGGGTTGGTATATATAGCTGGATGTGGATCTTGTGGACACTGCCACCATCATTATGGTTATTGTTGAGTGTATCCCCATGCTTAATTGACTTTAATACTGTGCAGTTCATGTTAACAGGTTAAGTAGTTGTCAATCACACTGTCTGTGTTTCTACACCACTCTACACCCTCCAAAGGGTAGGGCTGTGCCACCCAAACCAGCACAACTATGTTTACCTAGTTGAGGATTGCACTACATTGGGGAAGGGGACATATATCCTGCCAGTACCATCGTCAATGACATTAAACTAGCAGACTGATCATTTCCCAATGTGTTGTTGTGACTATTCTGTCTTGGTGGAATTACATAGGCTAAAATGGGTTCCTTGCAAAAGTACATACATCCATGTGTACAGTATTCTCTGTGTATTGCATCAACATCAAAGCCTCTGTGTGTGTGTGTGTGTGTGTGTGTGTGTGTGTGTGTGTGTGTGTGTGTGTGTGTGTGTGTGTGTGTGTTATACACAAACATGTGATGTGTACCACCCAGTACACTTACCATTGTCCACTGTAGAAGGGCTGCTGACATCAGCCACCATGCACTCACCTGTATACACCCCTCAGACCTATCAGGCATGTGGCACATGCAGTAACTGTTATACAGACCTATGACTTGTGTTCAGCTGTACCCAGGAAATGGAACAGTCAAGGTGTCACCACAGTGCCATACCCCTTGTTGGAAACAACAGCAGACCAACATCCTGCTGACACATAGACACCTACAACACAAACGGAAAACATTATGGAGACCACAATCACTCAGTGTTAATAACAGCTATAATGCATCATGGGTGGACAGCTACATATCCTGACATGTAAGCATTAAACTTTAGTGCTGAAAACATGTTACACAGCATTACATTGGTACATTATAGTACAGTCACCCTGTGCATCAGAACTATATTAGCCTGTCACTGCATCAATGTTATTGATGACAGGAATGTGGCACAGGTATCATCATATGCACAGGGTGTGTTGTGGGTTTGTCAGAGACCTAGGCTGAGCCATTCATTTGACATCATGTGTGTGTGTTAGGGGGTTTTATTATTAATTGGGCTGTTGCGATGTGGTGTGTGTAGGTATGGGGTTGCCCTAGCTATGTTGGTGATGTGTGTGTGTATGCATGCACACAGTTCTGCCATGTGGCTGCCCTATACACAGGTTTGTTGGACAGCTACAGACTGTACCTGGCAGGGTGTGCAGTTCACCATCTCTGGCCACAGATACAAGAACTGTTCCTGCCAGGGGTTCCACAGGCACCACCAGGTACAAGCCACAATATGGTACTCTCCCCTGATGATGATATATATCCGCTGGATCCAGGGGCCCACTTAGGACTGGCCAGGGGCATGTGCACTTTGCCTGCTATGTTGTGTTGTGGATAGTGCCCCCTCTGCAGTGCTGGGGCTGGTACTGCCACTATGGGAGTGGCTCTGACTTCTTGCACGTCCACATCGACCTCCAGCTGTTGGTGTTGCTGGCCTACATCCAAGTGGCCATTGCACTACTCCCACCATATGCCCAAGCACAGACATTCCACGGTCAAGGATTCCCACCATCTCACTCAATCATCTATCCAGGACCTCTGCAAAATAACGGTGGGCACCTGCAAGATCATGGATGTTGTCAATAACAGCAGAATGAGTAGCCCTCTGCAGCCTCAGACCCTGTCTGGTATACCGTTCCATACATGCCTGCGCCTCTATGACATCCTGAAACATGCATCTAGTGACACCAGATGTGACACTTCTGCCAGGGGCATGATGACCAGCATCCCTCCTATTAGCACCCCTGTATATCTGCCTGTGTGGTACCTCGCCGGGCATCTGGCTATGGCTGCTGGGTCCAGACACATGTGCCATAGACACCATAGTGTCCTGCCCCATACCACCACCCACCAAATGTTGCTCATCTTTGGCCACTGGTGATGGGGTATGTATATGCAATGTGACTGTGTGCAGGGATGGGGTGGATAACAGTGGGATGTCAAACAATGGCACAGCTTCAGCCCCTGACAACCCTGCCTGTTCTTCAATGCACCTATCATCATTGTCAGTGTCTGTATGGACACTAACATCAGTTTGCTTGCAGGAGGGACCCTAACCCACCTTGCCACCTCTGAGGGGAAAACAAGAAATGCACTTTAAGACCTGTACATAATTGCTTAACTGTACACACACACACACACACACACACACACACACACACACACACACACACACAAACACACACAAACTTACAGGTGAAGTTGCACAAAGATATTACACACAGACCTCTCACTACCCATCTGTCAACATGCATGACATATGGCAGTCAACAGCATGCACTGCAGCTATAGTCAATCCCTGTTACCAACATTATACATCTCTGTGATGCATGGGTTGTGTTAGTAGGTGATTCCTCTTCCCCTGGAACACACTGCACCC
The DNA here is from genome assembly GCF_019279795.1 of Protopterus annectens. Classification (NCBI taxonomy): domain Eukaryota; kingdom Metazoa; phylum Chordata; order Ceratodontiformes; family Protopteridae; genus Protopterus; species Protopterus annectens. The sequence continues at coordinate 669,370,899 of NC_056725.1, read as the reverse complement.
ATGTACACAGTATTGCTGTGCACCTGTTCAGCACCCTGGCATGTACTGTGCACCATACCTCACAGGTGTACACATCACTGCTGAATGTGTATACATGTGTCATTTATGTTTGCTCTGCTGCTCACAGCCCCTATGTGTTTGTCCAACACATACCTGGGATGATATGTGGACAGATGTCATTAGTGGCTGCCTGATGTCTGATTTTCAGATCTCATCATCAGCGGTACATGTATGACCAATAAAATACAATTACACTGACAATCTTCAAACCTTGCTGTGGATATGAGGAGTGTGCACACCCTTATTACCATGGCACCCTCTTCCCTGATATGCCATGGGGCCACAATACTGCATATGTTAACATTACACAAACCTGATATGTGACATATGACCTGTAAAATCAAATGCAATATCAAACAAATGTGTTAGTTATGCAGATGCTGATTGAGATGCATGCAATTTGTGGGTGCATAAGTGTGTACACTCTTAACATGATGGTTTGTTGCACCAATTGTTCAGTGTACTACAGCAGTCACTATTCCTGGAAGGGGTATACTAGCATGGGCCATCTGCATTTGCCAGTATTTGGTCACTCTGCCCTACAAATGTCCCCCAACTCTGCAAGATTGCAAGGTCAACTCATGTGCACAGCCCTTGGAGGTCACACAGTGCCTTCACTATTGCTGTGGAATCAGGGTTATGTCTGCCACAATTCATGACCTTGACTGTGTGCAGATACAGCCATTCTTACCAAGCTTTAGATGTCTGCTTCAGTTCACTGTTGTGTTTCAAGATGACACCCCTCCCATCCTCAGCCTTTTTGCAGATGCTTGACAACTATGGGCTACACATGAGTGTCATTTTGCAGTGTCCCAAATTCAGAACACCATGTGTACTGGCCTAGTCCCTGCTAATGAATTGCAAACATACAGGTGTACACAGGCACCAGCAAGGTACAGATGGGGATGGTGGGCCTGAGGTGTGGTGAGGTGTTGCTTGTGCAGCACATGTATCTTAATTGATACTGTCTGCTGGTTTCCAACTTGGTCTTGGTACACCATTACACATTGCAACACATGCCTTTGTGGCAATTTTGATGTTATGTCTATGCTACCTGTAGAGAGCCCTGGCTGATGTTTCTTGTGGAACAACTGTCCCATCTGATTATCCTAACCCATGGGCCACACTTATGCAGAGTACAGGCAATTTTTGACACAGGTACTGCACAGCCAGTACTTGCTAAACATTCCTAAAATTCCCTCAGTGTTGCGACATGTTACTAGGCAGTCTGCATAACCAGTTTGCAACATGTCGTCATCTGTCTTGGATGGCCATCTGTTTATTTGTTTATTTTCTACATTAATGTTGTCCCATACATCGTTGTCACATACATGACTGCGGTGTTTGCTATGGTATATGCAATGATGAAGTAAGGCTAGATGTCCCACTCCTGCATGCTACCTGTTGGGTATGAGATCCATTCCATGGCTTGTAAGATGTGTGCAAACTACGGCTTCCTCTGTTGCAGGTGAGTGGGCACAATTGATGGACAAATGTCTTGGACAGCAGACCATTTCTTGGTGTGACATTGAGGACCTCTACTTGCTGGATGGTGCATACTCATGAAGAGTGAATGCTGTCAGTACCTCAAAAGCTGCTTCCACAATATGTTATTTGGAGGTGTATGCACACATATCTTCCAGTGTTTAAGGTATGTATTCCCCATATTTGCTATCCTAACATAGGATTCCATATTACACATTCGTTGCTCACATTAGGACCACATTACAGGTTGTAAGGGTTGTGGAATGCGGTATTGTGCTATGCCGTTATGTAGCTCTGTAGCAGTTGCCATTGTAATAGTGGTATATACACTGTTGTAGCACTGTATAAGGGTGATGTTTCAGGTATCCTCCTACTGTAGGCCATTTGTCCCACCATTATGTTCATCTCTATGCACACATCTTGCAATGACACATTGTTAGTTATATTGCAGGACACTTACATACCCTTCAGATATGCCACCATGGTGACCACTGTGATGCAGTGCGGTTAACAACAACAATAAGTGAACATGTACAGCATGGATTATGGGTAGGTTTGTTAAATGTGTGCATGGCAAATACCATGGCCATAACATGGCCGGTGTATTGGCAAACCTGAACAAACAACACCATACTCATCAGCTACAGGCTGCTGTCCCAGAGGTATACCAGAGGGACCTACATAGTTGTGTGAGAGATGTGATGTCAGTAACCACACCTGTGGCATTGGTACAGGGTGGGAGCAGCATTACAGTACATCAACAGTACAGACACACAATACTCCCGATTATGCACATCTGTTTATTACCACAACGCAGCAACAGACTATATATATTTTATCTCACATATGCATGATTGAACTCTACAGATGCAGATGGATAAGAAATAGTGGTCTACTGATGTGACCTGGGGCCTTACTGCACACTCTGCGTACATTGTGTGGGTAGCACCCACCTCCACATGCTGTCTGCAGGGTCTTGTCTTTGTGGGCGGGCAGGTGCCCTGAGGCTGGCAATGAGCTCCTCAGCATCAGTCGGGGGGGTGGAGGGCATGACCCCCCTGTGGCTAGCTGGTCCCTCCTAACTGTAGCAGCATGCTGATGGGCATGGTGGAGTAGGTCAGTGCAATGATGTCGGACCTGCTCATAACTGCGGTTATGCAGGCTGACATTCTTTACCCTGTGGACGAGCTCGTTCTACAGGTTGGTCCTCTCCTGCAGATCATGGGCTGTATGGGCAAACAGGGTATGGTAGTGTTGCACCAGGTGGTGTATAATAACCTCATTCTCCTGGGGGGAATAGACCAGTAAGCACTCTCTTGACATGGTGCCTGAAAAACATAAAGAAGAAAAAAGGTCTGAGGACCTCATACTGCAAGGATGCAATAGTTGTTAATTCACATCTCTGTCTCACCTCCACCAAATCTGCAACAGTAATCTGAGCACACAACTCAACGGGTATGTTTACAGCAAACCTACTTTTGGGGCTTATATCATATTGTACAACAAATTGTGCAGTGTGTTTCTAGTCATATTCCATGTTGGTAGCCTGTTGAGAACAATGTCATCTGCATGCCATTGTAAGGACCACTATGGTTCCATATATGCATGTGTTCTGTATGTGACTCCTCCAAATCTGGTGTTTTATGTTAATGGGGATATCTATGCATGCTGTTAGACATAATCCTGGAATGCGTGAACTATCACTACCCACATATGTTCTATAACTGTGACACAATAGCATGTTTGGGAAGCCAGTTCCCAGCAGAATCACCTCCTCTACCTCATCTGGCCATGTTACAAGGCCACAGCACATCTGGGACCCACCCCGGGACCTCAGCATCTGGTGGTCCTGCACTACCTATAGTTGGAACCATATCAGGGGATGGTGTTCGTTCCCCCCTTGGGAGCACACACAGACAGGATCCTGTCACCTGAAGTCAGGTCCAGGGTCTGGTGCATAGGGAGCTCCACAGAGACTTGGTGGGTGTGCTACACCACCTCGATGCCCTCAGTACACAATTACAGGGTCTGCATGCTCCTTCTGCTCAGCCCCCAGCCCAGGCACCTTCAGGGCTGTGAAAGTGCAATTGTGACTACCCATGGGTGGGGACCTTGGTCCCATTGTTTCCATTTGGGAGCTCATGGGCTTCCACATTCCAAACACTACTCCCCATCCAAGGTGTTTACCCACCACATGTGTCATATACTGCCCCTGTATGCTGTCTTGTCTGTCTTTCAACCCAACCTACCTCCCCAAATAAACCTACTATCCTTCCCCAACATACCAACCTCACCTTCACAAACAAGGACAATGTGTTCCCAACATGGATTTCACACCAGACATAACTGTTCATTTTGCACCCACTTAGTACGGTATATACATGTGTGTATAGATATGCGTGATGTTTTCTCATGCATATCGTGCAGCACTGTCATTCAACAGTAGGGAAATGTATTTATATATATCTGTGTGTGTGTGTGTGTGTGTGTGTGTGTGTGTGTGTGTGTGTGTGTGTGTGTGTGTGTGTGTGTTTGTATATATGTAGACATACACACACACACACATATATATATATACATATATATATATATATATATATATATATATATATATATATATATATATATATATATATATATGTGTGTGTGTGTGTGTGTGTGTGTGTGTGTGTGTGTGTGTGTGTGTGTGTGTGCATGTGTGTGTGTGTGTGTGTGTGTATATATATATTTTGATTTATATAAATATATATATATATATATATGTATATATATATATATATATATATATATATATATATTTATATATATATGTGTGTGTGTGTCTGTATATCTGTAGACATACACGTATATATATATATATATATATATATATATATATATATATATATATATATATACACGGTTTAAATAGGGCAGTTTTCCCTGCACTTTTTCTTGAGTGACCAGTTTTAATATGCTACACTATGCTTAGCTCCATGCAAATCCACATAGAAATGCTTACACCAGCTAAGCAGAGCTGAAAGCAGGTAAGCAATGCTTACACTAGCAAAGCATTGCTTAAATCTATTTTTTTCAGTAAATTTATAAATTATTTTTTACATTTATATTTTGCATATTCCCACACCTACTGTGCTATACATGAGCCATATGATTGACATCTATCATTCACATTCCTTAAAAGTTTATTTAATAATTTGCCAGAGCAGAGATTCAAAACGAGCATGTTCTACATGCTATACTATGGCAGTACTACTATGCTACAGCAGCTTGATGATGTGTCAGAAAGTGCCGTACTGCACTTTCAGAGGGAATGGGGGAGTGTTTCAGGCGCAGACACTGCTGACACATGCCCTCTGCACTCGTTCCTGTTCGTGTCCATTTAGTTTAGATAGCAGCTCGCTTTCCTGCATATGCAAGGCTCGCTACTACCCTAAAAGGACACGAACCACTCTGTGCAAGAATAGCCTTATTCTTGCATGGAGCTTCGTGAATCCGGGGGATTGTCTCTTTCTTTCTAACTGTATATTGCTACAATAGTGAGTACCTTTGCAGCTTCAACTTTTCAAGTTTTGCTTGGATTTACAATACTACATGCATTTTCTTACACACAGTCTTAAGTCATTGACTTTAGTATAAATGAAAATTCTAAACCATTTTAAAAGGTAGTTAGAAGAAGAATCAAATAAACTAATTAGAAGCTAAATATAGCTTTGCATCTGCAACTTTGGTTTACCAGAATTTCCAATCCTGTAAGCATGTGTCTTTATACACTATCTCAAGTCATTTTCTTTAATATAAGTGTAAATTCTAAACAACTGTAAAAAGTAATTAGAATAAGGAACTTTTAAAAAGTTAATTATGAGAAAGAGAAATAAAAAGGAAAAAAAAGGAAAAAAAAAGAAAAAAATGCACAAATGTAACTGTGCTACCCGCATATTCTGTTTGCGACATGTACACTCTGCTCTCCCTCTCTCCTTGCCCTGGAAACAGTTTTCAGCTGTGCTTAGTCTGATTACAATGATTCACAAATACTTTCACTATGAGCAGAAGAAAGCAAAGTTACTGAGGATCGGACTCTGTGAACTTCATTTTTAACTGTCTTTCTTGTCATTAATTCATTTTATAGTATTTAACAAAATCAGTGTTCAGGTAGTATTGACATGGGTTATGCTTATGTGTATGTGTGTATGTATGTATGTATCAAAGGGGTTGCAGTGTAGCTAGGAGCAAGAACTTGGCAATAATTTTTTTTCACTTTCAATCACAACATCAGCATTGCACACAAGAGCCTCTCCTTGGTGGCATGGTGGGGAGTAGTAAGTATATGAAAGCATCCGTCCATTCATTGCCATCTCATATTGCTCAACTTTGAATGAAATCTTTTTGAAATATCATAACAATTTTATACATAATATTCAACAAAACAATCAGATCAATTAATTAAACTAAAAATTTTTTATAATATGATGTTTTCTAGTTGTTCTCATTCTAATTGTGCTTATTTCCATATGGCACATTATATTCATAAATTTTTAAATTAATTTCTAGTTATTATTTTCAGTATTCTTTCAACTTCATACAGTCATAAAACATATGAGCAGTCAGCATTAATTTCTACATTACATCTCTTACATAGATTATCTTTATTATTTATTTTATTCATCATCAAAGGTGTATAAAAAGATCTATGTAAAAATTTCCATGTATAAAGTCTCCAGACAATGGAAGATGTAGTTCTAGTTGAGTTGGTGGGTCCCCATTAATAGAGGTGAAATAATTCCAGTATGAATCTACACTGTAAAACGTTTCTTGTCTGGAAACTTTATGCTGTAAATTTAATATCAAGTAATCAATCAGTTTTGGAATAGATTCTTTAACTGTTATAGACATTAGATCTATTCTATCAATGAGATGTTGTCTAAAGATCTGAACCTCTAAACAGCAAGTTTCTCTTAGATCAAATTCTTGTTTTAAGAAATCTAGATTTTTAACTTTATTATCAGATATCAGCTGATACCAGTACTTTAGATCATTATCTATAGCTAAATGAGCTCCTTCAGAAGTAGAAATACAATAAAATTCCATTCCTATACTTAGGGTGCATGAATATAACAAACCATATGTTTAGGTGTAATAGGTGAATAATAGAAGAGATAATATATAAATTAAAGTCTGAAAAGAAATACCCCTTGAGACCAGCTATTAGTATGTTTAGTGTATTCAGTTTCTTGATAATAATAATTGTAAGTCTCTCCTCCATAGTAAAAACATATTATTCCAGGTATTAAAAAGATTTTGTACATTAAGAAAACAGGTATTATAGTTATTATATATAATAGATTTAATATCTTTAGATAGTATTATACCTAAATAAGTTATCTGACCTGAATTGGGTACATATTTAGTAAAATCACTAATGAGAATATTTTTTGTGTATATATAGGTAGTATTTTAGTTTTTCTTCATTGAATATTAAACCAGAAATACTTTTAAAATTCATCATTTTATCAAATAAAGACTGCATAGAAGAATTAGATCCTGCTGATGTAATTAGAACATCATCTGCAAAAGTTGAATTTTTGATGTTGTATTCAAAACCCTCTATGTCAGTACTGTTTCTAATCAAATTAGCCCAAGGCTCCATTACTAAAGTGAATAATAGTGGAGAAAGTGGACATCCTTGCTTTGTACCTTTAAGAATGGGTATTTTTGTGAAACATATGTTCCTACTTAATATAAGCCATAAATGCTCAATTAAATTTACAAATGCATCAGAGAAGTTTGTGCATTTCAGTAAGGTAAACAGATAGTCCCAACTTACTGAATCAAATGCTGAACATATATCAAGACTAATAAGTGTTAAATCTTTCTTTTTCCTATTTGCAAAATCAATTAATGTTAAAGTTCTTCTTATATTATCAAAAGTATTTCTATTTACAATGAAGCCCATCTGATCTATAGCTATAATGCCGGGGATGATTGTCTTCAATCTATCAGCAAAAATACTCATAAACATTTTATAATCAACATTAAGTAATGAATCTTTATTAGGTTTTATATTATAGATAGGGGGTTATTTTAATCAGTTTGGGGCCAAAAAAATAAATTTATAATAAATATATAGTTTTTAGAAAGGATTTTATATATCTCTGGTATAATAGTTTGATTTAAGCTTATTTATTTGTGTAATAACTTCTATATGAAATAATACTGTCCAATAGTTTAATCTGTTGTTTATTAAGCTTTTTATTCATGTTTGTGGTTATAAACTCCTTTATTTTATCTTTAGGTTCCATGTTAATGTTGTCGTTAATCTTGTGAAAGTGATTTCTAAATTCATCCAGTATTTAAAATATTTCTTTGATATGGTTTTGTTTATTCAATCTTTTGTTTTATTTTGTATTTCTCATTTAGTTTGTTTATTTCTTCAATAACTTTCTTGTCCATAATATATTATTTATTTATTATAAGAGTCCAAAATTTACTTTTGAATATCTACAATTCCCTATCCCAAGATTTCCTTTTATTATTATACCATCTGATACTTTGTCCATATAGATATGAGTTTAAAGACAATGGAGACTTAGGAGTATTTTTATCATGAATTCAAAAACAATTGAGTTATGATCAGATATAGGACATGAAATGATTTTGGAATTAATTAAATCTGTTACCATCTGGTTAGAAATAAAGACCCTATCTATTTTTGAATAAGTTTTGTATCTGTTAGAAAAAAAGGTGTATGGTAATGATTTTGAATTTATCTGATTATTAATATCATTCAAATGATAAAAAAAAAAATCAAAAAATTTTTTTGCATTAGATGTAATTCTTCTTTTCCTTATAGTAGTAGTATCACTTTCATGTAGTATACAATTAAAATCACCAGCTAAAATAATATCACCTATAGAGAATGATATGATCTTATCAATATGATGTTTTACTGTATTAATACCAATTCCAGGTATCCACATTAATTAAATTAAAGTGTAAGCTCCCATTAATGTTTGTAATTAATACAAAACATCTCTTTATCATCTGAAAAGACTTAATGGTTTTAGAATGGGCATACTTTTATTCCATAAAATAGCCTATCTTTTTTCAAGAGATGGGTTTCTTGCAGAAGACTAGGATTGCCTTGTGTAAATTAATGTATCTTATTAGGCTTGCCCTTTTAACAAATAACAAGATAAATAATGTTACATCTCCTCTTTTAGGTGTACCTTTAAATATAGCTGTATTTATTAAATCTCTTATGGGATTTTGTATAGGATTCAATTTTGTTTGTAGTGACAATGAGTGTACAAAATATATTGTGGATGTCAACGATATACATATAACAATGAACAAGTGAAATAATGTAAGGATTAAACCTTGCATACAGCCTGGTTAACCCTACCCTAAGCAGCAGTACCTCAGCTACCACCTTATCAATTTAATACTAGTTATATTTAACAGTTTTCAATTCAATTATCTATCAAGACAAAACTACACATTTGGTAAAAAATTAGGTTCTAACATTCAATTTTCTGTCATGTGAATACTATTAACAGCTTCCAAAAAAATCTTGAATTGTTTGTATATGAGCATTTACTTAAACTCATTATTGTCAATAGAGTAAAATATTGTATTCATAAAAATTATTATAAATCATATATACATATATATACATATATATATATATATATATATATGATCTCACTGAGTTATGTCCTTGTTGAGCACTATCCTACTTGCTGTCCCTAGAATAAATCTGTCTGCTTTATAGAAAATAATGCACAGCAAACATATTTTAGTAACCAGATTTTACAATCATGCTAACCTACTGCTTTAAAATATATCACATGACATTTCTTCCAGAATAGAATTATAAAATTGTTTATGCTTGTCAATCAGATGAATTAAATGAATTATAATAAAGTATATGTTTGGAACAGAAGTTTTAACACAGATTATTATGCTGCTGTTAAGTAGATTTTCAAAAACATTTAAATAAATGTTTCATTTTCTATTAAACTCATTATAACTGACATTTTATGAATAGAGTATTTTCCTGAATCTGTGGTGTGTCAGTATGATAACTAGGCCAGAGGTTATACTAACTGCTTTCAGTTTCTCTGTGATCCTGTGAGTGAAGCTTAGCTTACTTTTGAGTTCAGACACTGTGCATGATGCCCAGCCCCAGCCATCCCCTGTTTATATTATTTTTTGGAAACTTATTAAAACTTGTGGCAAACATTCATTTTGTCAATAGAGTAAAATATTGTATTCATAGAAATTATTATAAATCATATTGGATAGTTATGCAGATTCTCAGAAACACTTGCATTATTATATAAAAAAGCCATCACACTTACACACACACACACACACACACACACACACACACACACACACACACACACACACACACACACACACACACACACACACACACATATATATATATCTGATCTCACTGAGTTGTGTCTTTGTTGAGCACTATCCTACTTGCTGTCCCTAGAATAAATCTGTCTGCTTTATACAAAATAATGCACAGCAAACACATTTTAGTAACCAGATTTTACAATCATGCTAACCTACTGCTTTAAAATATATCACATGACATTTCTTCCAGAATAGAGTTATAAGATTATTTATGCTTGTCAATCAGATGAATTAAATGAGTTATAGTAAAGTATATGTTTGGAACACAAATTTTAACACAGATTATTATGCTGCTGTTAGTAGATTTTCAAAACATTTAAATAAATGTTTCATTTTCTATGCCTTCTAAAATAAGACATTTACTTACTACAAGAAACTACATCATTTAGACTCATTATAACTGGCATATTTTATGAATAGAGTACTTTTCCTGAATCTGTGGTGTGTCAGTGTGATAACTATGTCAAAGGTTATACTAACTGCTTTCAGTTTCTCTGTGAGAATTCTGTGAGTTGAAGCTTTTGAAGTAGTTCATGGACACTGTGCATGAGACAGCCACATCTCAGATCTCTTCTCTTAACATTTTGGCAGGAAACGTATTAAAAACTAGTGACAAACATTCATTTAGTAGTGTAAATGCATGTAAACATGACAAAACCTTCACAATGAATTCCACAGACCATTACAGCCTTACTTCTTTTTTTTCAGAAACAAATTGAATCACAGCTTGCCATTAAATCTTCAGATATTTTGACTGGTTATGAAACAAAACATTATAACTGACATATTTTATGATCTCAGATTGTCTCTAAACTTATTAAAACTAGTGACAAACATTCATTTAGCAGTGTAAATGCATCTAAACATGACAAAACCTTCACAATGTATTCCACAGATCATTACAGCCTCTATGTAAGTGAAATTAAGCCCAAAATTACCAACAAGCAATAAAACTCAACATTCTTCTCCCAACTCAATTTTCATACAAATCCTATTATTCACTGTGCCCACACAATCAAAAGCATTTCTATATTAATAAAGAAAAGAAAAAGAGAGTAGAAAATAAAGAAATAAAAAATGTAAGAGAAAGCTGTAAGAAGTATATACAATGGAATGTTACTTACTGTTTATATTAATAGAGTTAAAATAAAACATATTATTTACTCTTATTTAGTTCTGATTATTATTAGTTAAAGCATAACAGATTATTTACAAACAGGCATAAGCAGTATAATTAAGAAAGTACAATTAGAAATAGCATTTGAAGAACTTATAAAACTTTGGAATAAATATGTTATTATTCTATTAATGATATTTTCATTACTGTTTCTCTCCCCTCCCCACCCCTTTACCCACTACATAATCTAAATAGAATGTCATTGTTTAAACAAAGAAAATAATAAAGAGAAGGAAAAAAAAAAAAAAGATAAAAAAATGTATCAAATTACTAACGAGAAACAAATTGAATCACTTGCCCATTAAAATCTTTCAGGTATTTTGACTGGTTATGAAACAAAATTTCTTTGCATAGAGAATAACTTTGATTAAATCTTTTCCAAAATATTTGTGGCTTTCTGGAAATGCAGGAACTATATTCAAAAGATTAATAATGAACTAAAATGATGAGAGAAAAAAACATATAACAAATCATTTGTTTTTAGTCTCTTCTTCTTCTCTGAAGTCTTCCTTCAGTTGCCAATCTCTTTAATGAAGAACTAGCCCATTCCATTTCTTCTATTTTATCCAAAATCCTTTTTCTTTGACAAACAGTAAAGCAGAGTCTAAATCATCAAAACCTTAGGACCATCAGGAAGGAAGATTTTAAGCTGGCAGGAAACAGAAGGTATGTTTTAAACTGTGCTTTTTAAGCTCCCTTATTAGTGGCAGAAAAACTTTTCTTTTAGCTATTACCATGGAAGAATAGTCATTGTCAAAACACACAGTTGTCTCATTAATCTTAACAGGAGCTTTAGCCCAAGCAGATTTAAGAACCATCTCTTTATCAAAGATGATAGAAATCTAACTATAACTGATCTAGGATATTTTTGTTAGAGTTAGTATTAGCTATAGATCTATGTGCTCTTTCGATACAAAAGTGAATGCTTCTGGTAAGTCTAAAGTTTTAAGTTGTTAAAAAGAAGTAATATTGTTACCTTCAATATTTTCTGGCAGTCCAAAAATCCTAATGTTATTGCGTGTTATTGCGCCTAGATCTATTTTCCAGGTCATCCAGCTTTGTTTGTAAATGTGTATTTTGTTTCAGCAGAAACTCAATGTTGATTTCCTCTTCTTGGATTCTATTTTCCATGTCATTCACAGCTTCTTCTATGCCTGTCATCTTGTTCTTCTGTTGGTCTGTATGTAACAGGTCTATTTGTTTTGTAGTTTTTCTATGAAGGTGTCTATTTTAGTATCCATTTTATCAGTAAGTTGCTGGATTATAATTATCAGAGACTGAAGTTCTTTCTTGATGCTGGAGTCTTGAGAATTTGTCTTACTGGAACTCATTTCAGACTGATAAACTGACAGGAAAAGTGATTTCTGACAGGAATATTGTTAAGATTTAGATATAGTTCAAGAACTATATAAAACAATTAATTTTTAAGTAATTAATTCCTGTCAGTGTAATGAAATTGGTGGAGCTGAAGAAATCTGCTGCTATCCTGTGTTCATCCTTGGCCACGCCCCCAAACTTTGAATGAAATCTTGACAGTGGCTCTGTCTGTGTGGGTTTATAAATCTGTTCTTGTTTCCTCAAACAGTCCCAAAGAATTACCATAGATGAATTGGCTTTCCTCAAGTTTGCTTGTTGGTTAGCATGCAGGTTCTCATATATCTTCTATGATATGTACTTATCCCTCCAACATGTTCTGTTTATGTTACAAAAGAGATTGACATCCCTGTGTGATTGTCTTGCTCCCATTGGATTTGCAAATGTGTAATAGGTCTGACAGGATAAGGTCTGTTGAGGCTCAATACATAAGGCAGAGGTTGTCTGTTTGTAGCCTATATGATGCTGAAAAGAGGGATAAGTGGCTGTGATGGTCTGCATTGCTTTTTGTGATTCAGGCCCTTATTTTTTTTAATGGGAAACATTGTGTGTGGTTCCTCCAGTTAATGTCTGGACAGGTATATACTGAATGGGACATTATATTCATTGATTGTATATATGAGAGCTGAGTACAGTGGAATGATTACATCCTTGGACCTAGTCACCATACTTTTAGATATAAGCTGCAGTGAAGAATGACTTCCTTAAAATAGTGGATACTTGGTGATCAAAGGACAGTTCATTGTCAACACTGGTTCCCAGATCCATGACTACAGGATCAACTTTCAGGACTATGTTGTCAATGTGATAGTTACAAGGGATATCAGGCTTGCCAAAGGATACAACTATATGTATCTTGACATTCAGGCTGATTTTATGGTTTTTGACATCAGCTATTTGTTTGGAAAATGTCCTTTTTATGGATTTTGGTGTTCTCTGGAGAGTTTATGATAGCAACAAGTTTACACTTGTCTGTAAACATGGTCAGCCATAGACCCATAACATTTGCTCTGCCCTCCAAGAAGTCCATGCCAAACAGGAGTGGCCCAATGACTGAACTTTGGGCTACACATCTAGTGACATAAGCTTTAGAGGAGGTAGAGCCACCCTTCCTAATTTCCTGGGTACTGTTTCTGAGCCAATTTAGCATGTGCTTATTTATTTGTCCTATGATAGATCTGCTTTATCAAGAGCAATGATGTTTTGCACACATACTAACACTGCCCATGTAATACACATGTACTATTGCACTATTAATTGTAATATGCCACCTTTCTCTCAAAATCACCAGCCTTAGGAAGTATTAGGAGGGCCAGAGCAAAAATCTGAGCCAGAATCAGGGATAATTGAGAGTTGTGTTCATTTTGGTTACATCTTCTATGTGCTTTTCTACATAGGGTAAATGGACATTTGGACTAAAATGGCCGTTTTTATTTTGCTGTTTCATGAAATGATGGACTTCATTGTGTACATTTGCAGATGGCTGGCTGGGACAGAGCATCATTATGATGGGGATGTGGCTTGTATAGCAAGTATGTAGGGTTGGATGGAGAGCAAGATGATGATGGAGTGCCTTGATAGGAGGCATCATCCTGGGAGGTATGAGCGCAAACTTGAAAATCCTGGCTACTCCCCTGTACTGGATGAAGTAACAACTCTACAACCACATGGATAGTGACCATCCCCAACAGACGTTCCATCACAGACACTGCCCAGACCAGTGCGTCATTCATCCTGTCCAAGGAGTTACCCACATGGGGCAGGCAGTCCTGCATGTCAGAATGCACAATGTTTAGTACTCACACTGTCTCTTCTGAAGCCCTTGTGGAACATGCCTATGACACCATTATGGCCCTACACATATATTGTAACACCTACTGACATACCAACATCAAGAGAAAGGTGGACAGCAGGCCTCCTCCGAACATGTCTAAAAACTTGCCTGTGTGACACCTGACCTTTATGATAGTCATTGGGAGAGTCAACCAGTTCTGCAACTGGTGTAACCACATTACTTTCATCAACTGTCACCCTAAACCTGTCCAAAGTCTAAGATCTCTGTGCAATGGGTATGAGTAAGCACACTGCCTGTGTCCAAAATAGGAGCAGGAGATGTTGGAGGCATAACCTGAATGTCAGATTGACCCTCTGCACCCCCACGCTATGCCACTTCATCTCCAACATCATCTTCAAGGACTACCATTATTCTGACATAACATGGTAGGAGTTCCACAGTGCCACTGGCAGGCCATCTATAATAAGAAGTAAGCAATAAAAAACAACAACAACAACAAAATAGAATAAACAATGATCAGACGTATGGTATGTGAAACATGTTACAAATTAAAATATACTAATAGAATGAAATCAAATAACTTTCAATTACGCATACATCTACTTTTTGGATATTTCTTTGCTTATCATGTGCAGGTGGTCGTGCAATGACAGACATAGATGGACTTACATATAAAAAATGTTAATATATATGTATCACAAAACAAATGATAGGAAGTAACAGAAACAATTGCCTTTAACAGCTGCAGAATAAGACACATCTCATAGAAATCATTATTGTTCACTAGACTACCCCCGTTCCCCTCTCTTCTCCCTCTTTGTCTATGTCCTGTCTATCCCTCTCATGTCTCTCTCTGTCTCACTATCCATCTGTAACTTCTTTTTTCCCATTTTAACACATGGGGTTCAGGTGTCACTTCAACAGTGACAATCATCTATAGCCAAGATTTACAGCTCTGGGTGGCTAGCTCTGCACCAGGATTTCTTCACACCATACACATTCACACCTATGGCCAATTTAGAGTGTCCAGTCCACCTGCTACATGTCTTTGATATGTGGGAGGGGAACCACAGCTCCTGGAGCAAACCCATGCAAACACAGGGAGGACATATATGCATACAATGACTATTTTTTTCTATAGCATACCTATATATAGATAGCTTGATAGATAGATAGATAGATAGATAGATAGATAGATAGATAGATAGATAGATATATGCATGTATACAATGACAGTTTATTTCTATAGCATACCTGGAAGTTCTGCAGTCAACGCCCTTGGGTTGTCTTCCACATCAGCCCCAACATCAAGAATTCTGTGTGAAGCCTACGCTGATTTGCCTGAATCTCTGACAGTGGACAGGAACTTCTCTGTTGAGTCAGTGGTGGTTCAATAGAAGGATTACC
Organism: Protopterus annectens; assembly: GCF_019279795.1. NCBI lineage: Eukaryota > Metazoa > Chordata > Ceratodontiformes > Protopteridae > Protopterus > Protopterus annectens. The sequence goes on along the minus strand of NC_056725.1, from coordinate 669,355,174 downwards.
CCCCATAGCCATACATTCATGGGCTATTACAGCTGCCTGATGTCTGACCGTTGTAATCATATAACTGGCCCTATGTCTTATTTTGGAATATATACATCCATGGCCTCCATTGTGTTTAAATCATTAGCCACCTGCTCACCGATTCAGTCACAGGAGGACTTGTAACCCCTGCCTGTCTATAATATGAATGACCCATGGCAATGTAGGGCCTGAATGATCACATCTTTCTCCATGTCAGTGTATAGCAGTTTATGGGATGCAGATGCCTTGGGTTCCATGGGCCTGTATGAGAGTAAAAATAATAGAAAAGAAAAAAGTCCTTAAGTAAAAAAAATGTAAATATATGATCCATCATGCAAAAAATACATTAAACAGGAAAGCTTTATATGAGTACACACAACTTAATACAGAGTTCCTGTCCACCCCCCCCCCATGCAAAAGAAAGAAAGAAACACATTGATAATAAATTCATAGCAGGACAAACATTTTTTCACTTTGTAATACATTGTATCTTTTACAAAAGTAATATACACCTGTCAAGGAAACATGGTTAACAATTTTGGTATGGTATCCACTTCCATGGAGAGCAGTCAGAGAGACATTAGTGCCTTAACATAACTGCCTGTGGTAGTGATGCAAAAAGTCATGACCTTGATTGTAATTAATACCACAGTCTTTTGAGCAAAGAGGTCAGCTTTCAAGATAGAAATTTCCATTAAACTGTATCATTACATAGAAAAATACAGCAGTGTCAATAAAATAATTGTGGTATACATGTTCATGCAAACAGCTACTGAGAATAATGTAGACAGCAAAACAATACTTGTATTTTGAAATGCCATCCATAAATGAGGTTAAAATACATCAATTTGTTCATAACAGAAACCTACTTTTGAAGCAAGTCAGTTATGAAAGTAACAACAAGTTCTCAATGCATGCAGCAGTAAGTAGCAATATCAAGCTTTCTGTATCCAGTCTCCTCTACTATAATACAAGTTCATACATACACCATTACTTTATATAATGCATATTCAGCCCTCTGTGAGTATGCAAGTGAGGTATGAACTCATTAGCATTTATGAATTCCAAAATCTGCACTAAGTGCAGCCTGGGAATGTAAACATGGGGTAAGGACCTACACAATTGCATGCACACTCCCTACTTCTGCAAGGACAAGCACTGAGAAGCATTAACTGGTAAGCGCTTACAAAATTTAAGATTATTCTGACTACAGTAGAACTCAGTCGAGAGTGTGCCAGGGAGAAGGGACTTACAAGAAATGTTGTGACTATCATTGACTGACATAGGACAGCAGCATTTATTTATTTATTTATTTATTTATTGACATCTGGAGACAGGAAAGTCCGACTGGATCAGGAACCCATTTTCAGCAGAGGCCTGACCTGGGGAGAAAAGCTTCAAAACAAATGCAGACATTAAAAGATTCTACAGTTACAACTAAACATTACATCTATTTCAAGAACAAATACGGACACTAATAAATTTTACAGTGATAAATAAACATAACATACATTTCTAGACATAGCACAATCAATCATATGAACAGATAACAATATATAGTAGACTGTAACAGTTTGATTTACAATTCTAGTTTAGAGGTGCAGCTTTAGTAGAAAAGCAGACCAAGTTATACAAAAGGCATAAAATATAGTAGTTTATCTTTGAAGTCTAAAGGATTAAAGTTTAGTAAGAGTAAGACATAGGGAAGACAATATGATTGTATAAAGATAGTAGAAGTAAGGGATTATCAAAATAGATGGGAGATGGTGGGGAGGTTAATGTGTGCAGCTATTCTATAAGGTATAGAAGAATATTATAGTAAGAGATTGGATAGAGGGGTTAATGTGATAGATATTCTATGAACTGTAGGAGAAATATTATAGTGAGGGCTTTGTCAAAAAGAAGGAGGTCTAGTAGATAAGATGGGAAGATGTACTGGAAATAGCTCAGGAAAGGTGGAAGGAGAAATTAGAAAGAATTGAAAAAAAATAAACTGCCAGGTGATAGGATAGGAAGAGAGTTAGTGAAGGAAAGAGGCAGCAGGGGAGAAAAAGTTAAGGAGCAGGGGCAGATATGAGTGTTGAGAAAGTGATTTTTAGTATGAGTTTGTAAGTAGTGAATCTAAGGCACTGATGTTTGGAGGAAGGGCATTCCATTTCCATAGTTTTGCGATGGCATAGGAGTAGAAGCGGTATCCAGCTCTTTTGTTAGGGTTGTATGCATTTCATAGCTGTTTGTTTGTGGAATAGAGATTTTGGGATGGAGTGTAGGAATGCAAGTTGGTTTTAAGGCAGGGCAGCTGTCTGGGTTGTGTATTATTTTGTAAGCAAGAGAAAGTTGTACAAAGTTAAGATAATAAAGAAATTCTAGCCAGTTTAATTTAAGGACATAAAAGTGTTGTGCATGTGTGGTAAGGTACACCAGTTGCAAATTTGACTAATTTATGATAGCATGATTGAAGTTTGTTCTTCAGGGGCATATGGAGGTTGATGAGAATGGAGGTCCCATACAGGAGGGAAGACAGTAGGAAGGAAGTGAATATTGTTTTTTGTGGGATTATCAATGAATTGTTTGTGTGGGTAAATTTTGCCAAGTTTGAAATGTGTTTTTTTAATTGTACTAAGTATGTGTTATTCAAAGGTAAGTTTATTGTCTATAGTGATACCCAGTAGCTGTGCCTGAGTTACAGTTTCAGTTTATGTTTCATTCTGTGAATATATTTGAAATTGTGTGTAAGTGGTTTTGATGAGAACAATAGTAGCGTATATTTTTCAGACTGAGAAGCAATTGTGCTTCATTTTACCAGGTTTCAATAGAGATGAAGGCATCTTGTGTAATTTTTAGAGATGTTGAAGGTTGTTCAAGGATGAGATAATAGTAGACTCATCAGCATATTGGATGAGTGTACTTTGAAGAGAGGCAGTATAAAGGTTGTTGATAAAAATATTGAAAATCGAGGGTCCAAGAATGGATCCTTGAGGGACTCCTGTGCTATTTATCTGGTATCCTATTTTGCCACCTAACACATTGCTGTCAATTGGTTAGATAATTGGAGGACCATTTTTGGATAAGTTGAGAGCATCCTACAGCTTTGTTTCCAGTATCTGTGAAGGATAGTAGTGCAGTGGTTGTGCTATGTGCCAGTCAAAAACCATGTTGGGTAGGTGCAAGGAGGTATTACCTGAAAGATATTTTCTTAGTTGCATGTGTATGCACTTTTCAAGTAATTTAGATAATGGGGAGAGAATAGAAATGGGTCAATAATTTGTTAATTCATTAGTTTTTCCTCTCTTGTGTATGGGGATTATGCTAGACTTTTTTTCAGAGTTTAGATTCTGTGAAGTGTCTATTAATCAGAATGCTAACTGGTTAGCCTATTGCATCAGCAGCAAGTTTTAAATATTCTGATGGAAGGTTGTCAGCAGAGAGGGAGCAAGGTTTTAGTTTGATAAAAAAAACTTGTGTATTAGTGAGGTAGGTACAGATTAGAGAGAGAGAGTAGATGATGTAGGTCTAACTGTAGAAGTTTGATGAAGAGGGGAGGTGTTCATGCTGGGGCCACTGTTACCTGTGTCTGCTAGGATTAGAATTTTTGTAAGGCTGGAGTTTGTATTAGGTGTGGAATGGTTTATAATTTTAAGTATGCTATTAATGAAGTGGGAGTTGAACATGTCAGTTATTTGAGATGGCTCTTTGTCTGGGGCTGGTGATGGATTTTGTGAGGTTCCAGGAGTAAGGTGTCCTGAGACAGTTTTTCAGAATTTTTAGGGTTATTGGTTTGGCTGGATATTTGTTGAGATAAATATTTTTTTTGGCAATAACCAGTTTTTTGCCTTATTATGTAGCTGCTTATATGATAGTTGGTTGGTTTCATCTTTATTTCTATGCAATTTTTACTAGACTTGGTCTCTAGTTAGTAATATTTGTTTTGTGTTTTTTTTGTGAGCCAGGGACCATGGTTTATTTTTGTCCTTTTGGTTCAAAGGGGAGCTAAGCTGTTAAAGGTATCTAAGCAGACTTTGTTAAAGTGACTTATAGCATCTTCCACTGGCAATGTTTTTAATGGGAACCAGTTTATAGCATTTAAGATATTGTTAAATAGCTGTTGATTGGATTTGGTTAAACTTCTTGATGTTTTTTAGGTATGGGGTTTAGGCCCATGGTGGGGTCCTGTAGGTATATGCTGGTAAGTGGTCACTTAGGGTATTTGGGAGGGTGCTGGAATTGGAGTATTTATGGAGATCAGTTACTAGGATCTAATCTAAGGTTACAGCTAGTTGATTAATCTTTTGCATTCTGGTAGGGCTGATGATAAGTTGTGTAAAGCAGTGAAGGTATATACTACGTATTGGGGAGTCAGTGTTGATATTTGTATCACCCATAATAATAATTTCATTTGTGATACTAAAATCTTCTAGTATTGTGATGTCTTAGCCAGGAGATGTGTAGATTACTCCAATGCATATTTGTTTAGAATTGTTTATTTGTATGGATGCTAAGAGCATTTATGCATTACCAAAAGATGGAACAGGTTTGGAGAGGAAGGTTATTACAAAGGTGTGATGATACATTAATGATACATTGTCTGCTTTTTAAGGGTTTTGTCATTTCATAAAATATTGTATCCTGTAGGGACTATTTTCAGTATCTTGAATGTGTGGTTTTAACCAGGTTTCAGTAACTGCATATATATCTGGGGAGTAGTGTGTAAGCCATGAGTGAAATTTGGTAATTTTATTGTATATACTACATATATTTAGTGTTACTAATAGCTATTTTTTAGCAGGGGATGACTGAAGGGAGGTGGGTGACTGTGTAGGTCCAGGACTGAGATGAATATCTCCACACTGGGAAAGTTTAAGAAGGTAGTTTATGAAATGGTAAAGAAGGCTAGCTTTATTAGAGTGCATGAAGACTATGTGAAGTATAAGTTTGGCTTTGGTGACTGAAGGAAGGAATTAGATTTTAGTAAGGTGAAACTTGTTATGTTAGAGAAACTTTCTGTGTGGATATCAAGAGGTAAGGTCTGGGTATATGTTTTTACAGGTGCATGTGTTTAAATGCACCTGAGGGAGGTAGCTTGTATTAGTATGCCTAATGAGGTGATTGGAGATATTAAGAAAATAATATAGAATGAGAGAGAAAGCATAGTGTTGATTTATAAGAGCAATTATATTGGGTATGGATGTAGACAGGGTAAATGAAAGGGATGAGAGTTATAAAGAAATATATAATGTAGGATAGAGTACAAGTGGAAATTAAAAGTGGGTAATGGGGTTTAAAGTGTTAGGAGAACACCTACAGGAAGATGAAGAAATTGCAATTTTGTAGGAGTTAATAGAGTTAAGTAGTTGAGAGTCTATCGGATGGTGCTGGCAGGGGGGGGAGTTATGGTAACTATAAATGTAATTGATTAGGGGTGGCTGGGAATGGGGTAGAGTAGGGGAGTGAAGTGAGCATGAGCATAGGAATGGCAAACAGAGCGGGGCTACACTGAGCTCAAAACAGGTAAAGAGAAAAAAAAACAATCAGTTGACAAAGAAACTAGTAAGAACTGAGAGGTTAGATTAAGAAAGATTTCTTCTAAAAACCAAGAGGAGTTCTATTTATTTGTGAGGTAATTCTGATGGCCAAATGCTGTCTGTCCAGATATGAGTATAGAGGCGAAGAGTGATGCTGGTAGAACACCGCAGAATGAATAAAGTTTATACTTGCAAGTACTATAACTAAAAGACAAAAAGAGGGGCAAAACACTAAGAAAAAGTGAAATAAAACTGTAGAACACTATAGGAAAGAAAAAATAGAAACAACTGACAATAGAAACAGGAGGAGGAGCAAGTTCTGGAGGTAAATTAAAGTATAATAGAATTAGGTAGTTACAATTTTTTTGTTTTATTTTGGGTTTTTATTCCTTTTTTTTTTTTTTTACTTAGACATACTTTCCCTTTCTTGGGTGGCATAGGGGATCTTGAAGGGCATCAGCTGGTCAGGTTCTGTTTATGAGGCTTGTCGTGGCACCCAGGTCAGAAAAGTAAATTTAGGTACTTTAACGGCAGAAAAGTGGCTGCTTATTTCTCTAGAATCAAAGGAAAGAAGGCAGGTTAATTGGGGTGGAATAGGCATGATTAGGAAAAATGAGTACTGGTAGAAAAAGAGCAGAGGAGTCAGGCTGTGAGGCTAAATAACAGAATGTAGGTCATAAATTAAGGGAGAGAAAAATTAGAGATAGGTAAGAGCAGTGTTTTACAGGAAGGTAGTAATATTAGGTCAGAACATTCCTGTCATTTTTATGAATTGTTTATAACATCAATTTCTGCCTCTCAATACAATTCTAGCAGCAACTCTAATTTAGATTACTCATTAAAACATTTATGAACTCCAAGGCAAAGCACATAGCAGTCTTGTTACAGAGGCATATACACACACACACACACACACACACACACACACACACACACACACACACACACACACACACACACACACACACACATATATATATATATATATATATATATATATATATATATATATATATATATATACACACACACACACAGGCCTTTTTTCGAGATGGTACGTGCAGGTATGGCATGCAGGGACCTCTGCTGCAAAAGCGCCAGATAGAACGAGTCCACTTATGCACGGAATTTAAACTTCTGACATGTGTATCATAGGATTGTGTGCGAGGTGGTTGATGGGGCTGCATAATCGTGACATGGGCTGCTGATTAGCCCTGTTACTCTTGCATTCTCTTCCTGCACTTTAGTTGCAAGGAGAGAGTGAGAGGAGAGGCAGGCTATGGTGTGTCTGATATCACATTTGTCTGTTTTTTTAGGGTTGTTGAGAGGGCTACGCCAACCAGATGCTTTATTTTTTCCTGGCATAAGACTACTCTGTGAAATTTAAGGGCCGTGGCATTGACTTCTTTTTTAATATGTTATAAGCTGGCAGGGTTTAACCAGATACTAGGGAGGCAGTATGTTCATAGGTTCATAGGTTCATACTAGGCTATCTGCCCGAGGGCATTTATAAGCCTAGCCCATAGTTTTGTGGCTTATGCCACCCCTTTAGTTTGGAGAAACTATGACCATTATTTAGCTGTGCCTCTGTCGAGCAGTGACACTGAGGTAACCCCTGGGGTGTATCTGCGATCTCCCATCCATTGGTCAAGATTCCTCTTGAACAAGGCCAGCGAGGTGCTCTGCCTCACATATACCGGGATTTTATTCCACAGCATAGGGAGTCTTTGGGTGATGAATCTATCCCTCCAGCACATCCTATTAAGTGTCGAGGTTTAAGTCTCCGCCCTTGTGGCTCTGACGGATCTAGATTTTTTGAGGTGAAGCATATTCATCAAATCTGGGTTTGACATGGCCTTGTATGTTAGGCAAAGGTCACCTCTGAGCAAGCGGTAAGCGACTGGATAGAGCTGGAGTTCTTTCAGTCGGGCAGCATAGGACAGATGTTTGAGACCCTTTATCCTTTTGGTGAGGAACTTTTGTGGCCTCTCCAGCTGCTGCAAGTGTCGGGTCAGATACATTCGAATGGGGCAGCGTACTCAATCATTGGTCTGATGAGTGATGAGTATAGGGAGACTATGACCTCCCTTGATCTAGATGAGAATCCCTTCATGATAAGGTGGGCAATGTAGAAGGTCTTCCTAACTACTTTAGCTACATGGGTGTCGAATGACAGACTACTATCAACCTGGGTCCCCAGGTCCCTGATAACTTCTTCTGTGCTCAGTGGATTGCCACCTATTTGGTAGCTAGGGGTAACCTTGTTTTCGAAGGGTATGACTATGCATTTTTTGGCATTTAACTTTAGGCCATGGCTCTGGCACCAGTTATCCATTTCTGTGAAACCCTTCTGAAGGATATCTGTGTCAGATGTGTTTTCTACTATGGCCCAGTTTGCAGTCATCTGCAAACTTTGTCAGCCATAACCCTCCTGTGTTTGCTTGTACTTCGGAAAAGTAGATGCCAAACAAGAGTGGGCCCAGGACTGAGCCCTGTGGTACACCACTTGTGACAGGCTTTGAGTCTGACATGAGCAACTCTGACCCTGTGGGTTCTGTCACTCAGCCAGTTTGCAACCCATCTTGTGATGTATGGGTTAACATTTAAGCTGATGAGTTTTTCAATGATACCCGAGTGGGGTATTGTATCGAAGGCCTCGCCAGATCGAGGTAGGCTGTATGGACTGCCTTTCCCTCATCAATGGCTTTGGTGACTGTTTGAAAAAGTCAACCAAGTTTAGAAGGCATGATCTGCCTTTGACAAAGCCAAACTGGGATGGATCCAAAGTCTGCAAATTCCCTATGTCTTTATTTATGAGGTCCATTATGATCCTCTCCATGGCTTTGCAGATAAGGCTTGTCAAGCTAATGGGCGGTAATTTCCAGGGTCGGTGGAGGCACCGCCTTTGTGAAGTGGGACCACAGTTGCAGTCGCCACTCATCCAGAGGTAAGACTATGATTAAACAGCTGTCCTAGCTGTGGGTTTAATTCCTCGTTGAGTTCGTGGAGCACACAGCCGGGGACACCATCAGGTCCCATGGATGCTGTGTTTTTGCTGGAGAGAGCAGTTCTTACTTGGGCGGTGGAGATGTTTGGGGGCTGCAATTGCTTGGTATAGATATCTCTCCTTTTGGGGAGAAGTTTGCACTGAACCTGTCAGCCAGTATGTTGGCAATGTCTGTAGGATCAGTAATCTTCACATCATTTTGAACTAGTTCTGAGCATATCTGGGAGTTTCCTCCCAGGTTTCTAACATAGCTAAAGAAGGCCTTATGATTGTCTTTTGAGTCTTTAGCTATTTTTCTCTCAAAATTTGCTTTGGATGATTTTATGAGAGCTCTTAGTTTTTTACTTATAGTGATCAAGGGTGTCTTACCTTTTAAGGATTTTGCTCTATCTTGTAGTAGCTTCCTCCTTTTGTTGTAGAGTTTGTTTATGGCTGGGGTCCACCAGACTGGACGCTTGCCTTTGGTACAAAGAGTCTTTGTTTTGCTTGGGATTGCCTTATCCATGCAGTCCTGCAGGTGCTGGTAGAAGGCATTTGTAAGTGATTCAGCGGCTTGAGTACTGTTTTCCATGGCTCGGGGGCCTTAAAGGAGACCACACTAGTCTTTAGAAGTGTGAAGTCGGCAGTTCTTTACTGTGGTCTTTTATTTTTCAGGGGGGGGTGGGATGAGGACCTCCAGCGAGATTAGTTGTGATCTGATCTCACCAGTGAGGGTATACTTCCGGTTTTGAACATTGTGCTCCCATGTTCGTGATGATGAGATCAAGTATGTTTTCTCCTCTTGTGGGGATGGTGACTAGTTGTTCCATGGCATTTGAGTTTATGAATTCCAGGAACTTTTGGGCTAGGGTGTTTGGGCTTGAGTAGTGTTCCCAGTCTATATTAGGAGTCACCTAGTATGATGGTGTTTGGTGATACATTTATCCCCTCTAGTGTTTTCAGGAAGGCCATGTGAGGTTCCTGAGTTTGTGAGGGTGGCCTGTCAACATGCTACAATTTGCAGAGCAGTCTTGCCTATGGTTAATTGCACCTGGATGGTCTCCGATGCATCGTGCGTTACCACCAGTCTTGAGGTGTGGGTGTCCTTAATGAATATGGATACCCTTTTGGGGCATGATAAGAGGTAAAACCTGATAGTGCTGGGGTGCTCTCAGGAGCCTTGAACCAGGTTTCTGTCACTGCACAGACATCGATGTTCTCCATACTGTGTGTGTGTGTGTGTGTGTGTGTGTGTGTGTGTGTGTGTGTGTGTGTGTGTGTGTGTGTGTGTGGGGTGGGGACTGTTGATTTTATTTTTTTTAATACACTGAATGGCCATAGGGCAGGGTCAATGAAGAATCATCAATGGAACCACTGTCCAGATGATTCATGTGGTCTGCATGTGTGTTTTTTGGGGCTGTTGATAGGCAGGGCCAACCAGATGCTTTATTTTTTGCCTGGCAGGCTCAACCTACTCTATCTGTGAAACTTTTGAGGGCTGTGGCATTGACTTTTTTGTATGTGTTATAAGCTGGCAGGGTTTAACCAGATACTAGGGAGGCAATGTGCTTGGGGGACTGTTGATCTTCTTTTTTTAAAACACTGACTGGTTCAACAGAACCAGATGATTCCTGTGGTATTTGTGTTTTTTGGGGCTGTTGATTGGCAAGGGCCACCGAGGTACTTTCTTTATTTTTTCCTGGCAGGGTCAACCAGATACTAGTAGTATATGTGTTTAAGGGCCAATGTGTTACACATAAGGAAGAGTGAGTTTGTCACTGTCACTGAGCAGGGGTCATGTTAAAGGTGGTAGTGTCTATGCTGATGAGTAAGGAGAAGAAAGAACCTGAAAGTGCTTTTTGGTGCATGTTGACGACACTGCATGCAACTTTCCAACTAACTTTAGCAGAGATTGCATTCACGGCACCTCTGCTTTGTAGGCTTATGGCATTCTGTACCCCTTCTTATCAGAACAGAGCATCATTTTACAGTGCAGAGTTCCTTGATCCATCCATGTGTAATGCACAGCTGTATGGATACAGATTACCATGTTTGGGGAGAGATGATTGGAGTCAGATGAGGCTGTCTGGGTTTTAGTCTACAGGATGGTTCATAGAACAGAAATAACAATAAATTTTAAGTAAATGAATTCTGAAGCATGTACAACTGTTTTTACTTCTGAGCTCAGCTCAGCATGATTTTTGTGAAAGCGTTTATTGTCTAATCAAAATAGTCTGTCTGAAAAGCCATTTCCATGAGGAACTAGAGTAATAAACAGCTAAATAGATGCTAGTACAAATCTCATAGAACTGATTAAAGTGGTAGTCTGCAGCGCTGACAGGGTAACCCTAAGACATTGTTTAGACTATGACAAGTGGTAGTCTGCAGCGCTGACAGGGTAACCCTAAGACGTTGTTTAGACTATGACAAGTGGTAGTGTGCAGCGCTGACAGGGTAACCCTAAGACATTGTTTAGACTATGACAAGTGGTAGTCTGCAGCACTGACAGGATAACCCTAAGACATTGTTTAGACTATGGCTTCCAACTGTTTTGATTCTCACACTCACTTATGAAAGACTAAATATTTGAACTTGTGCAGTGTCTCATATAGATATTTAAGATTACCTTATTCGGGTATTTAGGGCATTTAGAGGCAACCATCTCTGGAAATGCTTGGGGTTATCAAAGGTGTACTAATTGGTTGTCTAAGATAGTAGCTGATACACAGAATAGACCACCAATTTACATTAAAGCAAACATTAATGAACATATTTTTAAGAACAGCCTGAACAGTTATTATGGAAACAACTGTTTTAGTATATTGGCAGGCTAGAAGGGCATTAATGCCAATGCTTGAAATATTTGTATGTATGCATTAATATTGTCCTCCTCCTCAATATAATGTAGTAAGTGACTTGCATATTTCCTGATTTGTCTGTGTCACAGCTTATTCTTGTAACATGACTGACATGGCAGCAAACGTATAAGCTCTAATCTTGCATATGTACAAGTGGGCCTTAATATTAACATAACATTGTCCCAGACTTAATAATATATTATTCCTTGTTACAGCTTTTGCATTCTAGATAACAGCTGAAGGTAAGATAGATGGCTGTCCTCAACATTTCAAGTAATCTGGTCCAATGGCAATGTTCTAGAAGTTTTCCTAACTAGACATTGGTCTGAAAGGGAAAAATGGATAAATTAAGGCTTGAAAAACTTATTAAAAATGCAGTTTATATCAAGCATATAAATTGTTCTTTTTATAGGTTGAATGGTTATAACCTGGCAGGGTTAACCAGATACTAGGGAGACTGTGTTTTGGGGACTGTTGATTTTCTTATTTTAATACACTGGCAGGGTCAACTAGATTCCTGTGGTCTGCATATTTTGGGGGGCTGTTGATGACTGTCCTCAGTTCTGGTCTGGAATGTTTAATGTTTTGTGCTATGTATGTATCACTAATGGAAATGACATACATTTAGATATCTATCCATATTGTATTGTATTTTATTTATTTCAGTTTGGTAACTGGGGTAGAACACTGGTCTGTTTGGGCCATTTTACAGATTTAGCCCAGGAAATTAAAATAAAGTACAGACTACAAAACTGGTATTACAGCACGACAGGAAAGTAACAGAGTCCATAAAGGTTTAATATAAATTCATTCTGAAATGGAAAGAGAGGGAAGGAGATGAGATTTTGTCATTAGTAATTTAGGAGAGAGGTAAAGAGATGCAGGTATTAATAGGGAGAATAAAAGTATGTGAGAAATTAGTTGTGCCTATCAGCTAACAGTATGTCAGTTTGACATGGTAGAAGGGTGGTAGGACAGAAAGTTGAATAGAAAGTGTTTTACATGCTTATTGCCTACTCCATTAAGATTTTTTTGTCAGAAGCTCAGAAGACTGTGTCACATTTTTTAAATCTGTGAAATGTAATTCTTTCTTTGGGGGGGGGTTGGCTGTAGATAATTTAATACAGCAGCATACAACTGTAACATTATCTAACTTGTCTTTTAAATTTTATCCCCAGTTTCTTTAGATTCTTCAGAAAAAAGGTGCTATTATGTATGTTCCAAGATCCAGCTTTTAAAACAGATGTTTGGAATATTATAAATCATCAAAATAAATATAATTTATGTAAGCTGCTGTATAATGGTATTTTGAATAGAGTGCCTAATGTTTACAGCTCCTGTACTCTGAAGGTCAGTACTTCTCATTCTGCACATATAGCAGTGTTACTGATTAGGCTGCATTTGATGACAGTGTGGGTCAGGACTCGTACCTCTCAATGAGTACAATTTTGGTAGAGCACTGAATACATTTAATAGCTTCTTCACTGTCAGAAGAGTTTATTGTCCTCTTGTTTAAAGTCAGGAATATACTTCAGTGAGTCACTGTGAATTCTACACAAATGTATGAGCACGTTGCTAAATACTAGACCATTTACTATTTAGTGATGGCCAAAATTACTAGTTACTTTTCTGGGACTGGACGCCTTAAAAATAAACCACGACTGAGCGAGGATGATCCAAATCTCACAGTTTATAGTGACACTATTAGGATGGTGTCTACACTGTCTATGCCAAATATTGCTTGTGCTTCAAGCAGTAATGTTGTAGATGAGCCAAATGGTGCTATGGAGGTGGAATCCTTACAAATTATTGCTTCTGCTTCATGTCGTAATGCCATTCATTAGGATGCTGGTGACTCAGATTGCCTGACTGCTGGACTTTGGACCAGAAAAATGACTAGTGCAGTAAGTACAGCTGGCTGTTGAGTCACAATAAGAAACCTGGATGTAAAACGTGCCGTAGTGTGGGGGGGTCTTGGCGTAGAGAGTAAGAAGGGTCTCAAAATTGCAAAGGAATGGACCAATGACTTGATAACTTCCTTTGGTGAAAATCAACACCAACAGCTGACATCCCTGCGAAAAAAAATATTCGACCACAAGGAATCTGTGAGTCACAAAGCTTCTTGAAGAAGCAGACAGATTCTGGAGCAGATAGTTTTGAAGGCCCAGGCAAAAGAAAAAACTGTCATGATGAACATTTTCCATACTGCCTATAAAGTGGTGAAAGAAAACCAAAGCCTTCATAATTTTGAGTCTGAAATTGATTTACAACAACTAAATGGAGTTGATATGGGACACGTTCTTCATTCTAGTAATTCTTGCATCAACATTGTTAATCACATAAGTGATGAAATGAGAAATATTCTTACAAAACAGATTGTCACATCCAGTAGCAAAATATCATTAATTATTGATGAGTCAACAATGTTGATTAACAAATCAACACTCATTGTTTATGTTCATACCTGTCTTGCTGACAGCAGAATGAACTCAGCAGTAAATTTATTTTTGGACTTAATTGAATTGCAAAACACAACATTGGAAGGGATTTTTAATTCTTTGCTTGAGTGTCTTAAATCTCATAGTTTAACAGAGAATTACTTGAAATGTAACTTGGTTTGTGTCGCATGTGATGGTGCAGCCATTATGCTAGGATGCAAAAGTGGTGTTAAGAAGCTAATGACAAACAAGTTTCCATCAGTTATCTTTTGGCATTGTATGAATCACAGATTGGAACTCTCTTTTGGGGATGTAATCAAACAAGTTTCGGGCATTAACAGATTTAAGGCGTTCCTTGATAAGCTGTTTGTGCTATATCATTCCTCACAAAAAGATAACAGAGAATTATAGATATGTGCAAAAGAGCTAGACACTCAGATGCTAAAAATCGGTCAAATTTTAAGCACACAATGGGTGGCATCAAGTTCATTGGACAGTGCAGTGGTGCAGTGGTAGTGTTGTCACCTCACAGCAAGAGGTTCTCCTGTTCAATGATGGGGTGACTTTTGTGCAGAGTCTGCATGTCCTCCCTGCATTCATGTGGGTTTCCTTCAGGTGCTCCAGTTTCCTCCCACGTTACAAAGACATGCATCTGGAGCCTTTCTCCCCGGGCCTCTGCTGAAAAATGGCTTTGTTCCATGTTGGACTTTCCCGGATAACAAATATAAAATAAAATAAATAAAAAAGTTACCGTACCATGTCTGCATTTTGGGAAAAGTATGAAGTTCTGGTCAAACATTTTGAGGAAGCCAAACAATGTCCATCACGTGATCGTATGGAGCGGTGTATGTATGAGGGTTTGCAAAGAAAAATCACATCAAGAGAGTTTGTGCTAGATCTTGGCCTAATGTGCGATGCCCTTCAAGAACTGTCAGAATTAAGCTTGGAATTGCAAGATCGCAACATCGATCTGTACAAACCAAAGGAAAAGATACAAATGGTCGTTCAAGTTTTCAAAGAAAAGCAAACAAATCCAGGTCACTATTACGAGATGGCTGCAATGGCTGTGCAAAATCTCCAGTTCAGCTGCATGTTGCTTCACAGCAAGGATTGCAAAAATTATCCTCCAATTGATCCAACTGTGTTTCACACAAAAATTCATAAATCAATGTCTAGAAGGCTACTTGACTGTGACAATGCCACATTTGCACAACAGGCATGCATATTTGATCAAAAGTAATGGCCCAAGGATGTACATAATAATTTAACCTTTGGCGAAAATGAAACTAGAGGCATCTGTAGAAAACTACAGTTATCAAAAAGAAATGCAAATTTATGGATTCCATCAGTACCTCATTGAAAAACAGTCCAAAAAACTGCACCCACTATTGCATGCTCTTAGTTGTATTCCAGTTTCATCAAGTGAGGGCGAACATGGCTTTTCACCAGTTAATCGAATTGTTACTCCAATGAGAGCCTCATTACTTACAAGAACTGTTTCCGCACTTCTCTTCATATGATTGGTTGGCCCCCACTCACATGCTTTGATCCTGAAAGATACGTTAATTCATGGCTGTTATGAGGATGAAGATTAGCCATTGACACTCAAAGCAAAGAACGAATTAAGGTCGCTTCATTTGATGAAAATATGCGAAAAGTTTGGAATTTTCTTTAAAGCTCCATCAGCTTAAGGAAAAAGGACTGATTGTTTTATGAGACTACATAACTTTTTTTTAGGATGTAGAGGTTGTTATTAACTTGCAGTTGATATTCTTCAATTTTGGAAATTCTGTAAAGAACAGTATTATGCAGTACTTATCTACGACATGATGTCTTCAGTAATCAACACTTAATTGAGAGCAAGCAGTTCTGGGTGCATACTGCTTTAAATTTTCCATGTATCTGGGGCTCTTCACATTTCAGATCATTCACTAATCATACTGTATGTTACATATCTCCACCTTTTCATCTGAGATTTTCATCATTTGTGCCATTAATTAAATGTCTGTCCATGGGCGCCAGAACCATAGAGCAAGGGGGGAGGGGCACCCCCCACTTTTGCAGATCCAGCAACTTACATATACAAATGGACCAACACCCTGTTTATACCTCTCAACCATGCCGAATTACTCAGCTTTTACTGAGTTCTGGGGTTCCAGTGAAAGGGTGCCATGATTCCTAAGTGGCACCCCTTCATTTCTGATTTTTTTTCCTTTTACTTTCATTTTGTTTTTTTAATTTTCATGGTGTTAGTTCTGACATTATCACATATGTGATGATGTCAGCTCCCTCAGGGCTTACCAGCCTGTGCGATGATGTCAGCTCCCCCTACCAGCCAGTCGGAATTGAGCTTCAAGGAGCTCATGCATTTCCGGCTGGCCTGGCTGCTCAAATGCAAGCAGGAATGGCAACAAATGGTTGCTGTATATTGCTGGATCAGACTGCTTGTGACTTGGATTATTATGAAGGATGACTTGGTTGCTGGATCTATCGGATGAGCGGGGAATGAAGTAAGGTAAGGAAACTAACTGGAAGGGTTGGTGTGTTTGTTTGTGTGTGTATGTGTGTGTGTGTGTGTGTGTGTGTGTGTGTGTGTGTGTGTGTGTGTGTGTGTGTGCTGAGAATATGGAAGACTTTTTACAGCAGCAATACTGAATGAGAAACCGAATGTTGTTTTTACACTCAAGCACCTGTATGACTTTACTAATAAGCATTACTATCATATTTGTGCACTGTTCAAGAACTGAACTTAACTGTTGCTGTTTGTATTACTGCAAATGCATTTTCAAAATGCTATGAGGCAGATTTTGAGGCAAAGTTTCACTAAAACCTCTGAATAGTAATTTGAAGATCTGCCTTGCCATCTAAAGTTTACTAACTTTATATTTAGCAGTCAGCACTCTGACTGCAGTGTATGGCTGTAGCTTTTAATTTCACCTTGCAAGAACCAAAGATAGCTATATGTTTAACTGCAGCTACATCTGCTCTGTTCAGCTGCATATGCGCTTCAGCTTCATGTTGCCAAATATAACATTCTGTGACTATAGATGAATCGATAACATGTTTCATATCTATATTGCTTTGTAACACTTTACAGGAAAGTACAATTTCACTACAGGGGAGCATATGATTATTTATTTTTAGCACTGCATTATTTTCAGAATTAACAGTCATTGTCTATCAGAAAGACAGCCTCCTCTTTGCCCTAGTAATTTAGTTAAGCTGCAGAAAGAAACAGTGTATGCCTATGATGTATATTTTCTAGAGGCACATCAGTTTTGCTTATGTAGTTGAAGGATTATGCCTGTGTGATATCAGAGATGGGTGCAAAGCACACACAGAAGCCATAATTTTGAGATGCCACCAGTGACAAATGTATATTATTGTTAAAACTTAAGTGGTACAGAAAAGCAGGAGTGTGGCATTGTATACTGGAAATCACTCTTTGATGTCCTTGTGAAACCTCTGATATGTATTATAGGCATAGTAGTATTAAAATATTTACAATGGGATAAACATTAAATGTGCAAATGAGACTATAAAACATAGAAGATAGAATCAGTTATTAGTTTTTTTTTTAACAGGATGCCTGTCAATGTATGACAACACTAATACACTTTGTAATAGTTCAAGATTATATTTAGATTAAAATACATAATAAGTTTGCTGCGTGAGTGGACAGGATTTTTAATATGGTGGTTAATGACTTGCTTGTGAGCTTCTAATTTAACTAACTGCAAGCTCTAAATGTAGTTAATTGGAATACTACTGCTTAATTACAAGCTGCTCCATAGTTTTTTTTACAGCAGATCACAGACTAGCAGTTTTCTTAGTGTCAAGCAAAGGGCTGCAGTTTCACACAAGTATACTTTCTGCAGAACTCTGTGACTTTCCCTACCTTTCATCTCTGTCAATGAATGCACCTAGACAAAAGTAGCCAATAACTAATGTGAATATTTCTATTTGTCTGTCAATGCCGGGAAAAGCATGATCCAGTGGATGTTTTTATTCTTAGCTTCTCGGCCTTTTGGCTAAGATTAAGTGTAGTAGAATCTGGGATGTGTTGGAGTTTATCTGGCTACACTACACTGAAACATTTGACTTTCAAGGGAATTCAATAAAGCTAATATGGTCACTTTTTCCATGTACACATTGTGGTGTGATGCAAACATGGGCGCAGTGAGTTTTAGATTCAGGGAGCAATTTAATAAAGCCTTCATTTTTTTTCTGTGTAGGCATTGTGCTGCGCTGGTAACATGGGCGCAAACAGTTTTAGATTCATTAAGCACTGCTGAGTGGTGTGCATGAGCACATCAACATGGAAACTTCTGGCATGCAAATCACCTCATAAGCAGGTGAATCTCTGCAAATGAGGCAGGTAGTGACAATCCAGCAAGCAAGTATGCAGCTCTGCAGATCCTGTGTCAGTGTCCATAGTGTACATGGAAAAATTCTTTGTACAGGACTCTAGACAAACAAAAAGAGTTGTAAAAATGTAGGTAGATAGACAGAAATGGCATAGCACACACATATATGAGCAAAACTATCCTCTGTGTGTTCAGAAAGTTACAGTAAATATATTAAAATAAATTATTTTTTTTAATAATCTTAGCATGTTTGTGCACTGAGGTGCACCGCAGTGCACAAACATGCCTTATAAAAAAACCCTGGAAAAATAAAATATTAATATCACGAGACAGAAATGTATTACAGTGGCCAGATGCATTTTCTTTGGATGTGGTGTGGGTTTCAATGATGTTTCAATGAATGTGAGTTTCATGGGCAGAGAAGTTTACTGCTCATGCTAAGTCTGTTTTCATTGCGAGACTGTATTGTTTGTTTAGCAAATGGCTCAGTGTTTGTGCTATTTTATTTCAATTTCTGTAAACATTGTAGAAGTAAATAAGAAAACAGTATGCAGGCTGACAGGTTTGAACAGTGTTTATGGTAACTGAGAAGAACTAGTCAAGTAATGGAACACTGGAGTGGCAGGGGAGGGGGCTGCTGGAGCAGCAGGGGGTTACAGACTATCCATTTAAGTAAAACAAAGCTCATTACTGTCCATATTCAAATGCAACTTGGATCTAAGGATAGGTAATAGAATACTCCAGGAGTGCCCGTCGTGCACTAATGGATAGAGGCAGTTCCTAAATGCTGCATCCTTTATATGGGTCCCTTCAAATTATCTATGGTATGATCAGTTATTTTCAAATCACTAGGGCTAATGTACGATTATCAGCATTGGGACGGGTAAGACCAATCAGAAAATGTTAATTCAAGCACCAAAAGGGAAACTGGCTAAGCTTAAAATGTACTCTAAGTGAACCTTTGTTGTGGTAGTAAATAGTTTTTAAAAAATTGCTGTTTTTAGATCACTAAGTGACCCTCTCACCACCACCCCCCACCCACCCCCAGTCTTCAACAGCTTCTGGCACCTATGTGTCTGTCTCAATGTGAATTATTGTGACTCTTTGCTGACAAATATGTGTGCTTTCCACTCCTTACACTCATTCTACCCTCTGTCCTCCACTTCCCAGACAACTATAGAATGAATACCGACAGGAGAAGCAATCATTTTCCTGTACTCTAAAGTCTTGAGGATGCCCATTCTTAGCATGAGAAATAGGACATGCATCTTAATTTCTTTGATCAAGAATTCTGGAGAAAACAAGTAATGAGGGGACAAAAGCTGAAAATCAGGGACAGTTTCTTAAATATTACTCTAATTCACAACAATGATTACAACACTGAAGATTCAAATTATGATCTAGTCTCCAATCATAACCTCCTTATAATATTTTTCAGACATGGATATCAAGGGGCACACCTTGAGAGTAAAGCCTGAGAAGTGAATCCTGACATCCAATATTATCATAAAATTCACATGATAAAAGTATAACACTAAATAACTCGGACAGGACCACGACCATGTAAAGGGGGGATCCAGACATCATCCTTCAGTCTCAGTCTGTGAGTTGGCCATAAATATCTCTGTGTTGGCTTTGTTGAGACACTGCCCAGAAATGATATCCAAGCATTTCAGTAATCCAGGTGTCCAGCTATCTGAGAGAGATCCCTTCTTGGGTTCTGCGTAAGGACTAAACAATCATTCATAAGTACAGCCCTTACAATCCCACACATGGGTTGCCCATAAATGTACTGAAGGAACCTATTTAGGGTGGGTTCTGCGTAAGGATTAAACAATCATTCATACGTACAGCCCTTACAATCCCACACATGGGTTGCCCATAAATGTACTGAAGGAACCTATTTAGGGTGGGTTCTGCGTAAGGACTAAACAATCATTCATAAGTACAGCCCTTACAATCCCACACATGGATTGCCATAAATGTACTGAAGGAACCTATTTAGGGGTTATACAGTCAAAAGAAAAAAGAATGAGAAAAACGACAACCCTAGCAAATGCCCTTGTACAAACTAAAGGGACTAGATAATAAACCATTACTTAAAGATATACTTGAAGAGGGGGGCTTCATTGCAAGATAATCACAGATTAGGATGCTATCTTCAAAGAACTCTCTCTAACCAAGTTGAAAACCTTCTCAAAGTCAACTAAAAACACCAGAGCAGGCTCAACTATCCCTTGCAGTCTTCACGTAAAGGAGCGCTGTCCTTAAGATATCCTCAATTTTCCAAATTAGTACAAACCCAGCCTGTGTGGGAAAGATAAATTTTGACAGAAGAGATTTAATCTGCTGTGCTAGGACTTTAACATATACATAAAGTTCCACATTAATAAGAGAAACCAGGCAATGGTTTGCAACCAGTGACCACTAAGGAATCTTTCCTGGGTTCAGAGATAACCATAATTATGGTAGATGTACAAGAGAATGTTAATCATCCTGCAAGTCTGGAAAAGTCTAAAAATATTCAGCAACCCATGGAAAATTTGATACAAGACTTTTATACAGTTATCCCATCCAGGTCACAGGCTTCACCACAAGGCATACCATCTATCACCTTGCACACCTCCACTTGAGAAATTGCAGAGAGAACTCTACTCCACTTTCCAGTGACAGAAGAGGGTTCACTTTGTCAAAGAATGCACTCATCTTACTCTCCCAATCATCAAGCAAAGGGCTTCTAAGTAAAGTTGCTCACAGAGGTGATGGGACTCTGCATTAATTCATATTTCCCCAGTGAGCATAACCTGTTTGCCAGTCACCTTGACTTTTGCTATGGATATCTGTTGCCTGTAAGCCTTGACCTTTTGTCGAGAAACTTGCCCGGCCTTTCACCATCAGGCCAGGCCCTCATTTCAATTATTTCTAAATACAGCTGTGGGATTTTTGCAACACAGTACATGTACACTTGACAATTTGTCAATTTCAAATTTGAACCCATTATGTGATATATTGAATATTGAGATATTTCATTTGGAAGCCCATGAATAAAGGATATAACAGGAGCTCTTCAAAACAAAATAAAGGTGGAACTTTCAGCACAAGGATAATGCAGGACTGCAGGTAAAATTTAAGATTACTGTCCTCTATCATGCTTTATAATTTGCTGTGAGAAGTGACTTTAGTTGTTGCATTATTAACAGAGAAGATTTTATTTTTTTTTTTTTCATGAAAGAGGATTTGCAGAAAAAAAGAAGTATTTGGGGAGGGGTCGGGACAGTGCTAGGTAGGGGGGTGGGACTGAGTGGGGTGGGGAGTTGAGCCAAATTATGCAACATATGCGTACCACCACCTTTTTGCTTACAAAAAAAGCCCTGTATGTGTATATATATATATATATATATATATATATATATATATATATATATATATATATATATATATATATATATGGGAATGATATTCACAAAATAAAGAGAAGCAAAGAAAGGTACTGTTCATTGTTTTAGTTTATGCTGTATGAGGAAACATTATTTTCCAGTGTCACAGCCATCTACACATCTAACTGCAAATTACACAGGACAAACATCAGAACTTGTTTCTGATGCAATGTAAATTGTTACTATGTCACATTTTGAGTAATTGCAACCTATGTTTTGTATTTACAGTCTAACCATGTTTGTGTGGCACATGCTGATAAGAATGTCAAGTATGCCTTGTAAATTCCCTGGTGTTCTGTAGTTCTAGTTGAGATATGGTTGTGTTTGAACATAATGATGTTTGAAGAACATGTATTCACGGTGAAACACTCTGGACTGACAGCTGTCTCTAGCAGTGAGATACAGTTCATTCCTAAGGAAAAAAGTGAAAAATGTAATTTGGGCTGCCTTCCGTGGTATAAACATGGTTCTGGTGTGCAGGCATCAGCACTCTGGATGGTACTTAGTGAAGAAAATGCATGTGTCAGGTAACTTGCTGGCACAAGTCATAAGTGAAATGACTTTAGAAAAGTAAGACAAGTGATGCAGGGTTCAAATACAGTTAAATGATAATTTTACAGATAGAGAGAGTCTGAATATATATTTACACATTTTTGTTAGATCAGTATGTAGTATAAAATTCAACTATCCTCAGTATTGCTAATAATATATAAGCTGTTGTCTGTCCACTTTCACATTATTTTGCATTCACTACAATTCTGAGATTGTGTGCCACAAATTAAATTTCTGATGATGCAAGAAGATGTGAGAAGGATGAATGTGTCACTGTAATGCACATCTTGCTCTGTTCATTGTGCAATATAAACATTGCTTGAATTCATTTTCCTGTCAGCTTTTTTCTCTGTCGCTTTTTTATTTGAATACTTTTTGCTGTTGTGATCCACTTGCCAGTATGCAAATACAGTTCATTGCCTAAGGAAAAAAGTGAAAAATGTAATTAGGGTTGATTTCTGTAGTGCAAACAAGCCTTGTACTCGTGCATGGCCGTCAGCCCTCTGGATAGTACTAACTGAATAAATTCCACCTGTCAGGTAACATTCCCTGTGGCACACGGTATAAATGTAGTGATCTTAAAGAGTGAAGACAGCTGATATAGCATTCAAATACAGTTGGCCGATACCTTTATAGAGGGGATAGAATGCCATTTCTCACAACATTCTACCTCGTCCTCCCACTGCCCATTATCCTCTCTGCCCATACAGTCTGAACACACCACTGCCTTCTCATAAAGTTCTGCCATCCTTTACAACACAAGCATATTATTATGTGCTAGAGTAAAGATCCTCCCCCACCATAGCCACAACAATAATATTTTCTCTCTAAATTATCCAATTAAAGTAAAACCAAAACTAGAATACCCTTCTCTCCCATATACTGTAACAAACCTATCCCTATGCAGGGACATACCTGGGGCCTATCTCCTCTCCTCTACAATTCCCCAACTCCCATAAATCAATAAACTTCACTACAATTAACCTACAGAGCATCAGAAATAAAATACCTGACTTCCATGCACGGATAGCCCACAACAAACCCAATATTGCCCCAACTGAAACATGGCTAAAACCCTATATTAAAGACACAGAATTCCTTCCTCCAGATTTCACCTGTCTTAAGACCAACAGACCCTGAAAAAAGGTGGAGGCATCTCTCTAATATACCCCATGTCCTTCACTATTGTCACATATACAAAACTCATCCCACAGTTCTCCACAGCCAAACTTCTAGTTTCTTTCCTTAAAATGAATAATTGCAAAAACCTCTGTGTGATAGTCATTTACATTCCCCCAAGTAATAGCATCCCAATTCTTGAGGAAATCCTTACCTGGGCATCTACTAACATAAAAAGTGTGACTATCATACTGGTAGACGTAAATATAAACTGGCTAAACATATTTCCACATCACTCTAACTGCCATATTAATCTATATAAGTTCACCCAGCTAGTTAACACCATAACTAAGCCTAATAAAATTAATACTAATGGCTCAGTCCTAGACTGGATTATAGTGTCCAACCCAAATAAGATCACGTCTGCAGGTACACTCTCCAGCAATATAAGTGACCACTTACTGGCCTTTATACAATGTGAATGGACCACAACAATTAATAAACATCAGTGCAGGTTTACCAGAGATGAATCCCAGTTCTGTCCATCTAGCTTTAATCAAATGTTGCTTAGCATTAACTGGGATGCATAAAAATCACTTCCCCTTGATGAGGCAGTTGAGTTCTTCAAATCAGCCTTCCTCAGCATACTAAACAATCTCGCTCCCCTTAGACAAAAGAGAGTAAAGACCAACCATGCCAGTTGGTTAACAAGATCCACTAAGAATCTCATGAAATACAGGGACAAATCATGGAAAATCTGGCAAAAAAACAAAATCCCATCTGACCTCGCACAATACAACAGCTCCAACACCAGGTTAAGTGCCCAGTACTACAAAACAAAAAAGAACACTAACTTACATTACAAAATCAACACAAGCAAAACCCAAAGAAATCCTGCAGCTCTCTCAACTTTTTATTAAATCCAGGTTCTAGTAATAATGCTTGCCCAGACCCAAATAAAACAGCCATTGAAATTGCTGCAACCTTCAACTCCTATTTCTAGATACTATAGCCAACGAAACTGCTACCTTTCCCAAGACTAACTTGTCCGCCACAGACCTTTCCACAGTCAACACCAGTACACCCCTTATTCTCAGTTTTACTCTGTCACCTATACCCATCTCAACTAATAAAAAATTGCTTCTAAAACTCAAACCATGCACACAATTCTCCTGACAATATACCTGCCAAATACCTACAAATCTCAACCAGCTTAATTGCTTACCCTATCAGCATACCTCTTAACAGATCTATCCAAGAATCCTATATCCCCATCATCTGGAAAAAAGCTTATATCCTCCCTCTACACAAGGGGGGCCCCAACATAGACACCACCAACTTCTGTCCCATTACTATACTATCACCCATCTCTAAGATACTGGAAAAATGTATTCATTCTCAACTTCTTCACCATCTGACTCACATCCACATCCTCTCCCCCACCCAACACAGATTTAGGCCAGGACATAGTACCACCACTGCCCTCATATCCTTCATGGACACTGTCAACTGAGCCCATGGCACTGGTAAAATTGTATCTTCACTTTTCTTGATCTTTCTAAAGCTTTCAATACTGTATCCCACTTTCTCCTTCTAACAAAACTCTCTAACATTGGTACCTCACCTCAAACTCTAAACTGGTTCACTAATTACCTCACTAACAGGCAACAATCAACTAAATGGCAGAACTCTTACTCCCCTTTCCTAAACACCACCACTGGTGTTCCTCAAGGCTCCATCTTAGGCCCACTTCTGTTTAACATATTTATCAATAACTTCCACACCGCACTCTCTCAAGGCTCAGTCATCCAGTATACAGATGACTCCACTATCATCTGCACTGCAAACATCTCCTCAGAACTACACCAACTCACCCAAAATGCCCTCACCTCCACCAAAATTTGGATGTCTAATAATCATCTTGCCCTGAACCCCAACAAAACCAAACTAGTAATCTTTGTCCCCAAAAAGTCCACACCCCTACAAAAAGACAACTTCACCATTCAATCCTTAAATGGTACCACCATCGACACTGTACCTAGCCCAAAACTCCTAGGTGTCATCATAGACGAAAACCTCACATTCAATCAGCGCATCCAGTCCAGTGTCAAAAAGAGACATCAAAAGCTTGGCACTCTCTACTGACACAAACATCTACTCAGTACATCAGCCCAACTTTCCTTTGCCACTTCTTTTCTATTACCGTCTCTTTTATATGGTGCCCCACTCCTCACCAACATTCAGTTCTCTCTAAAGTCCAAACTAGACTCATGCTACAACAAAATTGCTAAGTTTGTAACTAATGCCTCCTACTCATCCCACCACTGCTTATCATTATGCAACCTAAAATGGCTTGAACTCCCCAACTATCTCACCTTTATCCAACTAACCACAGCTCACAAACTCATTCATAATCCATCCATGTGCCCTGCACTATCTTCAATACCGACTTTATACCATCCTAACAGGCCACTCTGATCCAACAACTAACTGCTCATAAATGTAGAAAAACCCAAACTTTTGGCTGGCCAGATGCTTTACTCCTTTACCATCGCAAAACTTTGGAACTCCCTGCCCCAGCACTTAGATCCACCTGCTCAGTAACCCTCTTCAAGACATCTCTGAAACAACACCTCCCATCATCTTGCTAAAACCACATCTCATATAACCTAACTTCAACCATCACAACTATTCTCACCCCCACTCTACCACTCTGCCATCCTCCTTTCACATCCACCTGTCTTTTTACTTACTCTGCCTCTCCATCCTGTCCACATCCCTCTTCTACTAACCCTAATTGTCTTACCATTGATCCCTCCTGTCTACTTCTTTCTCTTCCTGACCCTTATAGACCTACCACTGAACCAGGCGAGACATTCAGGTACTCTCATATCCTACCTTAATATCATACCACCACTTACATCTGCAACAGTATTCACTGACTTTGCTGATTCCTGCAACAGGACTCATATAGCCTATCGCTCAGCTATTACACCTCCTAAACGTGTGAAAAGTTTAAGTACTTAGTCTCTAATTAATTCTTATATCTGCTTTGAATCCACTGCATGAGTGTCGTATATAAATTTTGCTAGTTGAAAACTACTCATATGGAATGTTCTCATGTATGTACTCCGTATTGCTTGTATAATATCTTTGATTTGAGAATGATTACTTATGTACTGTTTTTTTTTTTAACCAATTGTATAAACTGCCAATAATATGTAGTAAATGCCTTTATTAATGTAAATTCTGTATTTTATGTGAAATATCTTATATGTGGAGTTTTTCTCCCTGGGTCTCCACTGAAAATGGGCACTTCTGCCCCAGCTGGACCATCCCAGTAAACAAATGCAAATAAATAAATAAATAATGTTGATTAGGACTGCCACAGTAAATTGGCATGAGAATCGTAACTATGTTTATTTCAAGAAATGTATCATTAATGCTTGCTACAGAAGACCAAGATAATGTGTGTAAATTGTGTTAAAACATGACAGTGATGATATTTAATGTAGACTGCACATAGGTATGATGTACACAATACTTTTGTTATAATTATTGTGTTTTCACATATCATAAGTATGTGTTTATGATGGTATGAGTTATGAAGTATGTATGTAACCTAACCCACCATGTCTTAATCAGGTCATGCAACTGACTTGTATTTACAAATACAGACACTGTTTTTTACATAGAAATGCAGTCCCAAGACTATGTAAGTCACAGACATAAAGACATCTCTTAAGTATTTTCACATTCAGTCTTAAATTAGTATACGTCTAATTTCTGTGTTAGCAAATAAGTTCTCCTGTGGCAGTGGCAGTTAATGAGAAAAAGTTAGCATTTTAACCTTTTTTTCTATTGGGTTCAATTCCCAAATGGTCCTTTTGAATCTTACAAGTGCCTAACTCCTAACATGCCAATATGTTACAAGTCATAGCATTTTTCCTTCAAACAACCATGATTATAACCAACACCATAAAGCATAACCATGTTTAACATTGGAACATGTCTCAATAGTTTGAGCACTGCACATGGCCAAAGCTCACTAACATTTTTAACACCCTCTGTACTTCTTGATGTATTCAGTGTTAGTATGTCTGGCAAGTCATTACTGTTCTTTCTGTTGTGCAAATGCAGCTGGTAAGACTGTAGGTGTTTGCACAGAAGCTATTACATGCAAATTCTGAACTGGGTGCCAGTTCAGATCCATATTTCAAGCTTGACTGCTGCAGACATGGCTGGTGATGGCAAGGATGGTGTTCCATTTACAGCACAAAGGCTGAGGAGTCCAAGAGTTTTTGGCACTCCTTGTGAAGTAGTTTAGCCAAAGGCTACTGCAGGGAGAATATATTAGTTCTCAGTATAAGGCTTGGATTAGCTTGACCTAGGCTGTGCCCAGTGCAACTGTCATCCCACACTCTGCGGACCAATGTCATCACCACTATGATGACGAAGAGGCACAAGATGCACCTCCTTAGATGATGAGAGGATGAATTGAAGGCTGCAAACACTTCTCATTTTTGTAACTATACTGACTCATAACCTGTACATGATATGGCATTATTTTGCCAAACAATACAGTTATTCAGTATGCTGTCATATATATTTTTTCTTTTTCTGCTGTACAGCTGCAGCAGAGATATCAGAAAACCATGAGGCACATCAGAAGAGACTAACTCACCTCAGAGAGGCATGGAGCAAGTATGCGTCTGATTTGATTACAAGGCCAACAAGTATTGTTAGTCCATCACTGTATGTCATCTTGAACAAGCATACCTTCATGTTTATGTTTAGGTAATGAGTACATCAGATTCATTGCATGTGGATTTATTACCTAACAATAAATATTCCATTTTTTTACACGTCATTATTTATAAGATAATTAAACTTCAGTACTGCATGACATTAACAATTCCATGTTTGCAATTGCAGTAATTACTTTGAGGGCAGATATCTGATACGACAGAGTGACATACATGATTCTATTAGTACTATCATCCCATTGTGATTGATTGATTTTATGACACATTAATACCTTTTGATTTTATGACACATTAGTGCATTCCCATCATATCTGGAAGGCGTACTTATGTATTTCTCAAATTGCTTCATGTATTGATATAATTAAGTAAAGTGACATGCTATTCATTTAATTATCTCATCTTTATCTCTCTCTCACCCTATCTCTCCTATATATATATATATATATATATATATATATATATATATATATATATAAATATATATATACACATATATTTAAATACATTGCTGCTGAAAACAAAACAAACATCAACACAGACCATCCACTGCATTTAGCCCTGCCATATCTCCACAGGTGGCTGCAGTAGGACCATCACAGGCAGCACAGACATCTAACACATTGGGGATGCAACCTGTTAGCATTGCTTTCACAATTCCTACCCTACCTGCTCTGCCTGCGTCAGGTAGCTATGCCCTGGCTGCTGATGCAGTGCTACTTTCCAGGAGCAGTAGTAGTAATGGACATGGCAGTTGTGTCACCTGTCAGGAACTGACAAGGCTGGTGGAGATAATTTTGGACAGGAGCCTTGGTGACACAAATCGGTAAGATTGAAAAGGTTCTGCATAGTATTGCAAAAAGTTGCCATGTCCAACACTGACCCAGGCAGCTGATACAGGGGACAGTGATGACAATTCTGAGGGGAAGGAAGAGATTCTCACTGTTCTCATACTGGATGTGTATGCACCTCTGGAGGTCCCCAACCTATCCCCAGTCATGGTGTCCCCAACATGCTGTGTCTGTTACCATCCCTATCTGTCTTGTATGTCCTTTGTGTCTGCACCTGCTATCCAACCTATCCTACCTACCAACCTAATTCTGTCATTCCTAAGCACCTTTCCTAGCATTCCTCTCTTTCCATAGGTTCATAGGTAAGCATTAGGCTAGCTGCCCTTGTGGGCCGTTTTAAGCCTCACCAAATTCCCTTTCTGTATTCAACAAAACCTCATTTGGTTATAAATTGGACTTACACATTCCATGGTTGATAAATTATATATTGCCCTTAATGAGAATAACAGGGATCATACCATAGATAATTTGAGGGAAGTATGCATGGGATAAAGAAAAACAAAATGGGCACCTGACCCCCCCCCCCCCAAAAAAAAAAAAATAGTACACCACATACATGGCTCTCCATGTTTCATTTTGACACACTTAATTTGGTCCAATTCACCATATGACATTATTCTGTCATTGTCACATATCCCTGCTGTGGTGACTCTAAAAAGTCCTGAAATTGGGTGTGCAATACTACGTTTATGTTGTGAAGAAGTGTATAACTATGGTACTCACCCACCACCATCCTGCAAATTCCTGTATTCTTTCCAATGTCCTACCTTTTCAATGCCACCCCATTTTCACCACTGTCCTTTCATCCCTTTTTTCACACATTTAATCTGGTCAGAAATATAATCATACACAACTCACATGACCAGAAATGTCTCAGAGAGAAGTCTTCACTTTTTGTCCTCAGTGTTTGAAAGGAGTTGCCGTAGTGCACCAATGCTGAGTGATGGTGAATGCCATTTCACTTCCTATGGCAAAAGCCAAAGATTTTAATTTAAGTCGCAGTTTGAGCCATAGTAGCCATGTTACATTTTCACAAAAGTGCTTAAATCTGCTGCAATATGAGAACACAGTGCAAGAACAAGCTAAAGGCATCACTATGAAACAATCACTGTAACAATTCTAGGGTTGCTAGGGCTGCTGGATGTAATAAAATGCAAGTTTCTATGTGACCTGTTGAGATAATTTCCCTGTTTATAGGCTAATGCTTTGCATAGTGTCATGGGTTTGATTACAGCTAGAGGTCAAATTATTATTTCATGGCATTTATATTCCTATCATATGGTGAACTGCATGCCTGTGTGTGTATCTCCACTTAGAACATTTCATTAACATACCATCTGACAAGTTTAGCAAGAAAGCATTTGCAAAAACACTGCAGTCCCAACAGGGAGACTTAGTAAACCCCCATCATCCTGCTTATGTCTTAATGTTGGTTGTTCTCTCCTGCCCCTTCTTGCTCTCTATAGCAAGTATTGTAATGTACAGAGCATGAGAGATTAATAATGAGGACATACGCAAGAGTAACACACCATACAGATGGTCCTACATGTTCCAAAAAGGCACTGTTGCTATTTCAGTCTCTCTCTATCTCTCTCGATCTCTGTCTCTGTTCACATCTTTTGCTTCAATAATTTGTCACTGTCCTTCAACTGTGTTATTTATAGATTTTGAATGAGTTCCTTTGTGGTGTGATGAGACAATACTCACAAGTGCTGACTGCATTTTATATACTTTCAAGAGTTCTAATCCAGGCATTAGCGATGTGTTACTGACTGTTTTTAGCACACTGCTTTATGTGTAGCTACATATTGTTATGAACCACCATTATCTCGCTTCTGTCAGAAGCTACTTGGTCTCTGCCTCCCTCTCTCCCTGTTTATGTATCTTCTCCCTGCTGTGTCATCAGGCTTTCTTCTCTGTATTTGCACAATGCCTGGCACTGAGCACCAACTGCAGCTTAGGCAAAATACAAGTACACAGCTTTGGCTGCATTACTCTGGTGCCCTTCATGCTCCTGTGCTTAGCTATGTATAGGCAGGCTTCTGTTGAACACACTGAAGAGTTGAATGCACAGCATACAGTTGTCATTCACGGTTGTTGTTGCTGTTTGTCTTTCGGCTTTTTCCCGGTAAGGGGTCGCCACAGTGGAACTCCAGTCCGCTAATGATTGGCAGTAGATTTTTACAAAACGCCGAGGTGCCAGCTCGAAGCCCAACCTTCAATGAAGGCACGCCCATTTATGCACGCATGTCTTTTGAATGCTAACCAACCGCGGGGAGGACATGCAGACTCCACACAGATGAAGAGTAATACATACATACATACATATTCTCCTTTTCTGCAGTCTGTTGACATATTAGAACATTATAAAGTAGGAGTTCCTTTGTAGTGTGTGTAGATAATATTCAGAGCTCTAGTTTTTTTTTTCTTAGAATACTATTAAGCTGTAAATCCCTATGTTTGCCAAAGTGTTAATGAATGCTTTATAGGACTCCTGTGGGAGTAAGTGTTGGCTACACCTTTTCTTAACACACAATTATCCTGCTGCTGTATTAATATGCTTGTGCTCATTGTGAAAACTGTCTTGTACAGATCTTGCCAAAATAATTATGATGATAAAGTAAACCCTAACACAAAACAAATAAGTAGAAATTAACCATAAACTAATCTCTCAGTTTCTCTGTATGTGTATCCATGTCACTAAATGTCCCCCTCTTCTCACACCTTCTGTCTGTAAATGTTGTTTTTGGAACACTGTCAAGGTTAAAATCCGTATGTGTACCACAGTGTTTTTGAATGTTTATTATGACTCCTGTGGGTGTAACTGCTGGCTACACATTTCCTTAACACACCATTGTCCTGCTGTTGTAGTAATGTGATTACACCCTTTTCTGTGAAGATTGTCTTGTACAGATCTTGTCTGAATTATTAGGATGATAAAGCAAAAAGTAACACAACACAAATATGTGCATAAATGAACTATAGAATAAGCTATTATGTCTTCATATGTATTCTTGTCACTAATGGTCCCCCCTCTTCCCAGCCCTACTGCATTATCAAATAATTCTCCTCAATTCAAAACTGTTTCCATAAGCCATGTTTCCAAAAGCAATTACATGTTTGATCCCAAATGTGCATCATAATACACCTGTAGCATACATATAAGCATTGAAGAACTGCAACTGTCATGACAAATGTGTAAATTTGTGAAACATGACCATACCTGTATTATGCATACACTAATACTTTGCCATCAGCACTGTAGATGAGATTGCCAGTGATCTGCTTCAGGTAGAGAGTAAAACCATAATTCTTTATTTAGATTGTACAATGTCTGTATGTCTTTACTGAATTTGAAACCAAGGTATGTGGATTTCAGAGTGATGTTGACTCAATTAAATCGGTCTGCTAATGTACGTCTGCACTCCAATGGTTACAACTGCAACTGTGCTACAGTAGTGGGTAACCATTTCACACATAGTCTGTCACTGTTATTCTGCACTGTATAGTCATATGTAAGAATTATCTGTTTATACTCTCAATGCACATTGTGCAAGCATGAGACAAGACAAGTGACAGTGACACTATAAATGTTTTACTATTTCCTTGCAGTCATCCTTAAATGAACTGGTAGGAATGCTAGATTGATAATCCACTGTTTTACATTCGTGATTATTATTGCCATCACATACTGTAAAACAGGCACATGTCCCAGATAGTAACGCAATGTACATAAAGAACAGTACAGAAATCTGTCATGCTGTTATGTTGGCCTATCCACACACATGCATTTGTCCTAAAACCTGAGATGGACAGTACCAGCTGTTCCAAACCATGACGTTTTACTAAGCACAAATTTGAATTTCACATCCTTAAAGTCAGACTTCTTCTTTGGTGCTTTTGCATAATACTGTATTCTCTAGATTGCCTAACTAGAGAGGTAAGAGGTTCAATTCTCACAGTGGAGAACTTATATATGCATGGGTGTAGGGTAGGTGGGTGGGGCCTGGTAATAAGTAATAAACGCCTCAATGTCAAAAGTGCTGTGCTCACATCCAGTCAGGAAAATACATTTAACTTTGGACACAGCTAACTTTGCACTTTAAACTACCTTTAACAGAAACATATTCTCTGCAACTTAGTGATGAGGTCATCATGTCAAAAGTGCACTCTCTCCCAATATGTCAGACTTCTCCTGTGGTAATTGCAGCAATACTGTGTTCTCTAGATTATGTAACTTTGTAGGTAGTTGGTTTGAATCTAACAGTGAGGAACTTGTATGTTCTAGTGTCATGGAAGTAATGCTTCAACAACAGATGTGCTGTGTCCACTTCCACTCAGGGGAAACTTTAACTTTGGACACAGCATCTTATGCAGTTTATCCCACTATGGACACAGCATCTTCTGCAGTTTATCCCACTATGGACACAGCTTCTTCTGCAGTTTATCCCACTATGGACACAGCTTCTTCTGTACTTTATCCCACTATTAACACAAACATTTTCTCTGCAACACACTGATAAGGATATCCTGTTAAATGTGCACTCTTTCTCCTTTAGAATCATACTTGTCCCATGGTGCTTGTGGCTAATACAGTGTTCTTTAGGTTGATAAATTGATAGGTAGGAGGTACAAATCTCACAGTGATGAAGTTGTGTGTGGTTTCAATGTCTGGTGCATACAGCCTCCTAAACAGACATGCCATATCAGCTCCCAGTCAGGAGAAGATTTTAGCATTGAAGAGGATGCCCCCATCCCCAGATTCCATTTTTACCACAAACACCTCTGTATCACTCTGATGAGGTCATCATGTCAAATGTATACACTGTGCCCTTACAGTTCAGAAATCTCCTGTGGGAATTGCAGCTAATTCAGTAATTTTCAATTTTGTAAATAAATAGACGGGTTTTGAATCCAGCATTAGTTAACCAATGTGAATGTCTAAACTGTCATGTACAATTGTGTCTGTGATAGCATCTCTTATGTGAGCTTCCATTTAGAAGTATTTTTATTGACAGTATTAACCTATAGATTTGTATTACTCCCAGGAAATAAGCAGTTTTGGAAACACAATGCTTACATCATGCTATCAAAAGTTAGCCATATCAGAGTGGTCATATAAGTTGTCCTGTGGTGTTGGCTTTTGTACTGTGGTCTCTAGAATGCATGAGTACAGAGGGAGGAGGTTTAGATCCAGCAACATTTGAGTACTGTACATGTGTTTGTCCTGCTGTGGAGAGAAGGCTTCTAACGCATGTAACTGTGTAGTGTTACTGTGCACTTCAACCACCTTCATACATTTTTAGAAGAACATCGACATATGAAAGAATGGTGATGCCATCCATTCAAAAGTGAACTTTCACAATTGTTAAACATCTCATGTAGCATGTACGATTCAGGAAGTGTTCTGTACCTTCTGATTTTAGGTAGTCTATTTAAATCCAGCCATTACTCCTTAGACTCACTTGTGGAAGTACATCTGTGAATGTGCAATTAAGTAACAATGTTGTCAGCCGGCTATCTGCTGTGTGTATGTATGGACGAGGACTGTTACTGCAACAATTTCTGCTAATTTTTTCACAAAAGTGATTTATTAGATATTGATGATGCCATGGGATGGCATTTAGCTTTCCCATTAAAACTACTAATGCTTTTCTTTTGGTGTGCGGATAGGAGACAATGTTCTGTATGCTGTTGCCTTACTAAGGTATTTGATCGAATCCAGGATTATCCACATATTGTGCATGATAACCATTCTCCCCTGACAGTGACAATTACATCATGCAGCATGTGTATTTGGGTATATGTAGCATCAGGTAATGTTGTGTGAGAAAAACACATATAGCAACAGTCTTTTAAAGAAGAAGAAATTAAAAGGCACATACATCCCTTGCAGAAATAACATTATGGCATGACTTTAAAGACAAAACATCTCACAAGTGTAGCACCAGTTGCAACATGGCATTTTCATTTTTCCCTATTTCATGTAGCTTCTGTCGTCACATAGTCAGGTGTTCAAAACTCACATTGACTGCTGTTACATAAGAGTAACATCTACAGATGGTATCATGTGTACAACTGCAGTGGGAGAAACCTCCCCCAGCCCTTTAATCTCATACACATTGCAACACAATCATATAATGAAAGGACTTCGCATATGAGAAGTCTGGTAACATGTTCCTCTCTGTCACATAACTGTCAGACAGGAGTGGCTTAGGCAAAGGAAATATTTATTTCAGTGAGAATGTAACATTTTAAAAGGCATCACCCTCTGTGTATGGGGAGCCATACCCATTACAATAGGAAACTGCTGTAAGCTCTTCAAGTATTTGTCATGAAACACACAGTATGTCTCTGTCTGTGGTGTCATAGTTTGATATGCATCTTTCTTTTATCTGTCCTGGTATGTGTTTGAGTCTGGAAAGATGCAAAGAGTATGCCACGGATTGCTCACAGGTATTACTTAATTTCCAAATAAGAAAACAATATGTATCATGTCTTCCTCCAAGCATTCATGTATTATTGTAATTATTTTCTTCACACTGTACAGCTTTATTGGACATGGGGTCTTAACATAACATGTCTTTCCGTATGGTATGATGCCCGACCATCATAATGTGTGATTGGACCTATGTTGTTTACAGGCTGTTATGGTAGTGTTTGCACTAATGTCTTGTGAGCATGCCCAGTATAATCCTGAATTAGATGTGCTCCTTTTACAAACAAAGACCTTGAACTACTACAGTGTCATCAGATCTGTGTTGTCATTTGTAATTTGTGTATTTTGATTGTTATTGTATTACAGTTTATGATGCACATGTATATAAAACACATTTGTTTAAGACATGTGTTAAGGTAATATACCCTATCTATTGTTGTCTAATGACAACAAATGGTAGCACATGTCCCTTTCAGCTATACATGACAGATCCGCTGCATGGGTCATGCCTTGTTAATACAGAATGGAGTGGAGGATACAGCACTACAGTCAGTTATTGCACATACATTCCCTGTATATACATGTCATATTCAATAACTTCACTGTATATGAATAGCCCCTAATGTATCTACTGTCCTTGCTAACTTTTATCTCAACTTGGCATGTTACCAAGATTAATATCACATTTACTCCCCTTTCTTACAGTATTGCATTGTGTCCCTCTCACATCCATTCTTAGCATGTCTTAGCATTCTTAGACTGGATGGCACAATGGTGCAGCGGTTTGCATTGTTGCCTCACAGTAAGAGATTCTCCAGTTTGATTCTCAGCTGGGGTGCCTTCTGTATGAAGTCTGCATGTCCTCCCTGCATTCATGTGGGTTTCCTCTGGGTGCTCTGGTTTCCTCCCACGTTACAAAGACATGCATCTGGTGGGTATCTCCCTGGGCCTCTGGTGAAAATTGGCTTGTTCCAAGTCCGACTTTCCCAGTAAACAAATGTTAAATAAATAAACATGTCCATTTTTAAGTTACATACATGGGTAAACAGTTGGAACAGGATTATTTATTAATGCCATCAATATGCACATCTTTCTGATGAAAACATTTCTTTGTGACATCATCACATTCAAATGCGTTAGCTGAGTACAATTTTTCTACTTACCCTTCCCTCGTACTTATTTCTGTGCACCATTAATGTTGTAGTCTGTGGACATTCTCTCAATCTCACTTCCCCTGCATCTACATTTTTAGAATTCACTTGTCCTTACTTCAGGCAAGGGGTTTTGTTTAAATTGTGTACCTGTGACTCCCAGCACCTTTCCATGGATCAACACTGCTGGTGGCCATGAAACAGTGCTTGAAAGCATGTAAGTGAGATGAGCAGCATGCATATCATGCATGTTCAGTGAGCGCAGGTGCTCATCGTGCTAATGTGCTGTAATCACGTATACTTCGTGAGAAGCCTACACAGTTGTTAATGAATCCCAATGCTCATCATTAGTCCTTGTATAACCTGCTATCTATCCCACTAACTGTGCTGCTGGAAGATTCAGCTTCATCTCTGGTTACTCACTGAGGTTGTGGATTGTTGTTGTTAATCTTGGTTTTACTAAGTATGACAATTTTAAACAGATCTTATAGAACAGATAGTTTTATTCTAGCATATTAATATGGAGCAGCAAGCTGTAACTTTAACTTTGAGAGCAGTATTTGAGACATGCAAGCTCTTCCTGTTAACACATTACCCACAGGATGAAGTTATCATATTATTTATTTGAATTTTTTGATTGGGTTAGTCCCATGTGGTTCATTTTCAATGTAGAGTGGAGGTATGAAACAGTATTTATATAGATGGGGAGTTTGACCAGACCACCAGATGAATGCTCCTGTATTTTTCCTGTTTATTATTATTATACATTGTATGGTTTATATAACTTAACTTTTTATGTAAAATATTTTATGATTTTTAATAAAAACTTAGGACCGTTTTGCTCTTTTCAATGTATCTGACTTACAACTGTTGCTCTGCAAATACAGGGGCCAAACTGTATGCAGCAGTAGACTTTGGACCTCATACTGTTGTAGTATTTCGCTCCCCAGATCTACATAACACAGATAGGGCATACTGGCGCAATCCAATAATGTTGCTGATGTCCTTGGTATGGATAAAGTGTCGATCCATTCTTTCACAGCCAGGGCAAAATCTATACTGCTCTTACAGATTCCGATAACATTTCTAGCACCCTAGTACAGATTTTCCAATGGAGAACCGCAAATATGATCCCTTTATAAGTAGAGTATGCTCTCTTTCCCCTTTAAAAAACAGGGGCTATTGCCTCAGTCTGCCAGTCCATGTGAACTGTCCCCACCTTTCATGCAACACTGGAAAATATCCAGCTCCTCAGAATCTCCACTATAATTCCATCTACTTCCACCCTCTTGCCACCTTAGAACTTTTATAACTGTCAGTATCTTAATCACCTGAAACTGATCAAGTCTCACTGGTTGCTTTAGGCCCTCCTCAAAAGAAGGCATGACCATAATATGTTCAAGAATTCCTCAAAGGTTTGTGCTGAGCTTGTTTGAGGGAAGCTTATGGCTGCTTGATATATTCTGATATTACCTTCTTTTTATTTGGCAGTAACACAATGTATTGCATTAGATGCTTATATCTTCTGTTAATAAAAATGGGTTTAGAAGCCCAGCATACAGAAGAAACAGTATTGGTTATGTTCTAGAATCAGAAGTTAGAATTTTGTTTTGGGTAAAGAATGTAACCTACATAGTGCAATGAAAGTTGAGTAAACTGTATTAGAAAATGCTAGTCTACTCATCTCACTTGGGGAATAGGAGATTTGAAGCAGTTTTGGCAGACACTTTACAAGATGGCATGTGCTATCTAAGAACAGCTAAAGGTTACCTAGCTAGAATAACCTGAATTTCTATTCTCCCTGGGCCAGTGTTGGATTAAGTATACCCTGGCCCTCTTGTCCCCAACCCAGTGTCCCCTGTTCCAACTGCCAGCCCTCTCCAGCTTGTTATTTCACGAGGGCAACACACACACATGCACATTCTACTAGACTTACCTTCCTTATTGTTTTAAGCATATACTAAAATATGTTGTTGTTTTAAATTGCACCTGTTTGATAAAGCATGACCATCATGGCCTTAACCCTGAAAAACAAACAGTGTACACAACTCCTTACATGCTTCAGTTTGGATTCGTAATTCTCACCCTTGAATGAACATACAAATATCACCAGAAGCAAAATAATGTTACCTTTCTAAACAGCTTCAATAGCTAGTGGAGAGGCAAACACTAAATTGTTATAGCAATTATCAAACAATTTATTAGGAAGAAAAAATAGCCCAGGAGCTACCACTGCCAGCCAGCTTATCTGTGGAAGAAATACCTATATATATATATATATATATATATATATATATATATATATATATATATATATTTTTTACAAATCAATTAGCCGCCTCCAAACCCACCTTTATACATATCCACATAACCATACATGCTTTCTAGAAGTCTCAAGCCCAGCCAAAATGCCCTTACCTAAATGGAATCTTTGAAAAGGCAAATCTAAAATGTACACAAATCACTAAACTATAAACAGCTTTTTATATCTCTAGTGAAATACCAAACCAACAGAAATTTTAAATAAATTCCAGCTTAACAAGTCAGCCATTATCTGTAGCTATAATGGCCAAACACACTTTACTGTACAAAGGACAGGTTAAAGGGTGGGTTATAGCCCCCCTCCCTTAACCAGATAGCTCCAACACAAAACAAATGCTGTATAGGATTACTGCAAATCACTCTGTATAGCAGTAAAGAACTCTTTTGGAAAACACAGTTCTGCATGCTACTAAAATCATGTTTTTAATCATTGAAATCAAGAGCTCTCTTCTCATGTCCTCTGTAAGATGATTGCTGCTGGTTGTTTTTAAATTGGGAAGAAAAAAGATGGAACAGGGTAACAAATGTGGGATACGCAATATGTTCTGAGACAGCCCGCAGCATAAGCTCATTCTGGGTAATTCAAAATTTGCAAGCAATTTTTTTTTACTCGGATACTATTTTTAAGTATAAACATAAAATGCATGGCAGATAATGATCATTATGAGCCCCCACTTAGTTAGATGCTCTGTATAACAGCTTATTTTTTTACTTTTTCTTTGCCCCACCCCCATTACAAACTACTTTATATCCTGAGCATTGTTGAGTTTCATTATAGAATTGAGTCTTCTGCCTCTTAACTAAGCCTGTTGTAGTCAATCTATTCAGCACTTTGTCTATGAAATAATATTTCCTTCTGCCCAGGGCCAGTCTTAGATGAAATGATGCCTTAGGCAGAAGACTCTATGGTGCCCCTCCTGCCTCCCACTGCTTCTCTCCATTTGCCATCCATGCAGATTAACTTTGTTCTCCCCACTTTGTTTTACTCTTCATCTTTTACTTGCATGTTTTCAACACACCTTAAATAACCAAGACTGTACTGTAATACATTAATTAAGCCAAGGGTCGGGGTCTTTAACCCCCAGAATCCATGGTATTATAGATGCTCTGAGGTGAATTTTACAGCATTTTCCAACCTATTAATCCAATGATTTGCCTGAAAAAAATCTAAAGAAAGAAATTCAGTCTTCCTTTTTATTTTTCAAAGTAAAAAATAACTGTACCCAAGGCTTAATGTTCAAAGTCAACAAAAAAGTAGTTGATAATAAAGTGAAAAGAAAAAATATTTGTTAGGATACATAAATGCTAACTGGAAATACTGCCTGCATCCATATCCCTTCCACAAAAGAGGCAGTCAATTTCTATGTATCTCTCTGGTATTAGATTGGAATTAAAGTGAAAGCATACACAGTCATATAGTTCAGGTGGTGTTGTCATACATATAGACAGCATACCTCCTCACCTCTACTGTAAAAAACAGACACCTTTTGAGTACCTCTTGATATTAGGCTCAGTCAAAACTGAAAGAACAAATAAAATACAGTAGCATATTTCAACCTATTATTGTCAGATGTATATAAATAGTACAGCTCTTTACTCTTATCCCCCCAAAATTGTTAACAGTATACACACATTTGATCTGTAGGAGGAAAGTAGTGAAAAATAACAGCAGTAGTAATGGGGTCTATATTACAAATGCGAAAAACCATATGAGCGAATATGAAGACGTCGACCTGTATTGCATGAAGTATGGAAATCCCGAACGTACAAAACCGCAAATTCTGAAATGTCGATTTGCTTTGGTTGGCCCGTCTGCGGTATAGCTCCGTAAGGTAAGTGTGTGATAGGACTTTAGTGTTAGGATTTGGTTAAGGTAAGTGTATAGATAGGTAATGTGTGTAAGGTTTAGTGTAGTGTTAGAAGTAGGGCTATTTTAAGTGTATGTATGTGTATTGTTTATTTTGTTTGGGTGTATGTCTGTAGGGGAAGTGTGCTATAGTTATGGACCTTAGGGTTAGGGAGGGGTTAAGGATAGTGCATAGATAGTTGTGTATGTGGGGTTTAGTGTAGTGTTGGAGGTAGCATTTTGGCTTTATCTTAGGTTAGAAGTAGGGTTTGGTTCGTGTATGTGTGTGTTTTTTTTATTTTCTTTGGGTAGGTAGTATGTAGTGTGTGGTGGGGTTGGCCAACTATGACAGTTTGATATTTTTTTTTCGCAGTTTATTGCGTTCAGGATTTTCGCAGTTCGCTGTATAGGTGTCGACATTTAGGTATTTGGGAATAGGGTGTTTCGCTTTGGTAATATAGACCCGTAGTAATGTATGCTTCTTGACTGTACACTGTGCCTACAGAAGATACAGTGACCTTATGTGCACACCTGTGGAATTTATGAGGAAAGTAAAAGAAATATTGACCACACGATCCCTGACCTACCAAACAAGCTATAACATCCTCTGTGCACATCTCTGAGGTTTGACTGAAAGGAAAATTAAAAAAAAAAAGAACATACCATCACCAGTTGCCCTCACATGATACAATACAGCAACCTTCTATGCACACCTCTGATCAGGGTCTGTTTCTAAAAGCTGTGTTTCGGGGCATTAAGCCCGTGTGGACCACCAGCCCCCTATAGTTTATAAGGTTAATTTTCATCTGTGATGCATATACCTTGTTTTTAAGCTTCCACTGCTGAAACCAGACATTTAAATGCTGTTGTTCCCAACCCTGAAACACAAAAGGCAAAAATTTATAAGAATATTTGCATAGGTCAAGCCCCCCCCCACCATTCCCTCTGATGTAAAGGGCATGGCCCCACACTCCCAAATGTATATATTTACCATCTCCACGGATTGATTAAAACTAAGAAATCTCCCAAAACAGTAGAATTGCTTGTGTCACAAACTAAGACATCACGCAGACAGTTATGTTCTATAGCAAACAGCAATCGGCATTCTGTTCTTTACTGTCTCGTCTTCCCAGCACCTAACAATCGGGGAACAGAAACTAAATGATGTGTAAATATGCTATTTTTAAAGGAACATTTTACTTTTTTAACTGCTTCCCAGAAAAAAGTATCTATGTGACAAGCGATACTGTGTAAATCCACGTATAAAAAATGGTGATATTATTTTTTACATTCATGCACACTCACACTCTTTCTGTCTCGCTCACTCACACACACACACACACACACACACACACACACACACACACACACACACACACACACACACACATGCTGCATACTTACCTATACGCAAATTGGTGGATTCCAGTTTACATGCAGCATGCCACAGCCAGAACCCAACCAGCTCCAAATGCTGTGAAATGACAATGTTACTCACTGCTCCACTGTGCCATTTCATAGTCACTTTCAAACGCATCCTGCTCCTGCCAAATCACCAAAGACAGCCACGTATGCACAATGCTGATGATTGTGATAATAAGTCAAACAAACTGCAGCCATTATGTTACTCTTAAGAACAACCCCACACACAAACACATATACACTACCACAAACCATAGCATGTTGTGACACTACTTCTGGCATGCCACATCAGCAACTATAACAAGGATCAAAAACTGTAGGAGTAAGTAAATTTTATCCAGAGATTGCCTCTATGCCTTGGAAAGGAGGGTTGCAGCATCTGATGTCATGCATTCATCTGTTCCCTATTTACGTATTTATCAGTCTGAATCATTTGCCTGCTGAATGGGAGCTTCAGGGAAGGGGATATTTAATTTCAATAGTTGGACGCTACTATTATTCCAATATATAATGGCAGAAGGGAAAACTGGCTGCACTAACTGTACAACAAGACTCACAGTACTCATTACAGCCCTTTGGCAGAGGTCCTTGATAAGGTTATCCATAATTAGATGCTACACTTTATGCACATCACTCTTCCTATCAGTGATGCAAAGCCAGAAATTTGTAAAGACCATAGTATATTCACTGTGCTACTTCCTGTTTCAAATTCATAAAGCTAAGTCATAATGAGGAGCATGTTGTGGTATTATTATTGTTTGACCTTTCTAAAACTTTTAATTACACTACCTTAAGATATTTCTTAGCAGAATGCCTCAACTAGGATTTGAACATCTCTTAAAACTGACTGCAAAGCTACTACTTTGGAAAAGAAAGAATATAATTAAAATTGACCTTCGATTTGTACTGTTGTGTACAGTTAAGAGCAATGTTTCCTAAAGCTCTTTCTTTTCTTTGCTTCTCTCCACAGCTTTTGCTAACCATGTGGGATCACTGCATTTTCTTCTCCTCATCCAATATTCAGGTGAAATGACCAGTTTTGTAGAGGAAATGTTTTACCAAATGTGCACAACATATTTCAAAGTGTCTTTGCCTTTCTTGAAACTGGTTACAGATGTGTGGGCTCAGTCTGAATGCTTCAAAAAACAAATTCATGGCTTTCAGTACCATCTCAGTTCACTCATTTCCAGCTTTCAGTCTGATAACATAAACCTGATCCTACCAAATGGTACCATATAATGAGGGGGAGTCCTTTGAATCTCGTGTGTCGTGTGAAAAAAAGAGAAACAGACCCATGACTGCAGTTGTCTGTATGTATTCAGGTCGACATTTTACAACTGAGCCCTAAGTCAAATTTATAAATACCCTTCTTTGTATACTTTTGCATGAATCTGGGCTGTATCCCTTTCTGTCTTTACTAGTAATATACACATTTTCGAACAATCTAATCACATGACAACATGTTTGTTAAACAGGCTACTTCCTTGACATTTTACTGCTTGATCTAAAAATCAATTGGAATTTTCTAATCACAGTTAAAAATTGCACCATGTGCAAAGTTATAATCCCCTCTATAGTAGTAATCATCCACTGCTCAGCAAATGTCTCGGATGGTATACCTTTTCTAGAGAACTCTTTTCATCAAATGCTTCTAAGGGATCTCTTTGAAGTGATGGCAAATGTGATCATGGTCTGTTTGACAGATATGTGACCATCATCTCAAAGAAAATGCCTTCTAGGTTACAGCAAAATTGCATCAGGAAGA
Organism: Protopterus annectens; assembly: GCF_019279795.1. NCBI lineage: Eukaryota > Metazoa > Chordata > Ceratodontiformes > Protopteridae > Protopterus > Protopterus annectens. Next base: position 669,311,315 of record NC_056725.1, on the reverse strand, counting down.
CATTAGAAAACAGCTCAAATTTGATTCTTAGGAAACTATCCCCATCTTTGCAGTTTTGGCATTACATGATTTTTATTTTGCCCTAAAGACTGAATGTCTGTTGCAGAATAGATTATGTCAAACACACAAAATTGTTAATCATAGCATTCTGTTTTGCTAATAACCTAATCACATTCAAGAACTGACAACATGTGGGCAATCAAAAATTCAGCCTGCATGCCATTCAGATATTATCCTTATTGTTATTGTGTTATTTATTGTTTATCACACCACAATGGTTTTGTTCTGTTTCCTTATCTGTAACCTCCTGAACACAGAAATGAATACAGTGGTGCCAGAGTCACTGTAATTTATTTCATTAGGTGCGTGTAGCTTTTTATAACTGATTATCCTGTCATCAGTATATGTGCACAATTGCATGTTTTCTGTTGGAATTCGTGCCAAGCCTGAAATAAAAATGAACCTATCTATAGAGACATCCCAGCTAGCAACATATAAAATTATATCATTTTTTTTTGTTTGCTATATTGTGAATTGGAGGTTTTTAAGAAAGACCTGGTCTATGTATATGTACATATGTGTGTGTGTGTGTGTGTGTGTGTGTGTGCGTGTGTGTGTGTGTGTGTGTGTGTGTGTGTGTGTGTGTGTGTGTGTGTGTGTGTGTGCGTGTGTGTGTGTGTGTGTGTGTGTGTGCGGGTGTGTGTGTGTGTGTGTGTGTGTGTGTTTAGTATACTTTTTAATCATTTTTAATTATTTGACTGAGCAGCTTAAGTATAGCAGAGGTAGGGATTTTTAGGGAGAGATGATGTGGGTAGATTATGAATGAACATGATAAAGACTTTGGCAGAGCATGCATGAGCCAGTGATCAAGATGCAGTAGGGTGGCAATAAGGAATACATGATCAATGATCTAATGATACTGCATACAAACTAAGGGACTATACGGGGCACTGAAGAGGGTGCCTTTTTGTCAGTCCTGATGCAAATGTAATATTCTTAAACTGTTGATCTAAAGGCCCCTTAAATGGATCTAAATCAGCAATATGTCTTGTATTTATTTACTGGTAGGGAGTTGTGTAGCCACCCTACTCTATGTTACAAGAAAGTGCTTTTCAGTGTAGAGCTGGTGGGGGGTAAACTAATGATAAAGTTATTGTTTCATGTTGGATCTGTGAATTACAAATGCAATACACAGTGTTTCTGCCTGAGCAACAACATATAGGCATTTGTGATCTAAAATTAAATCACCTCTAAGTAATTTGTAACCTATCAAAAAAGGGAAAGATGTCTGAGTCTCTCTTAATAGGATAAATGACAAAGACCCCCACCTGTTTTGTGATGGTCTTTTGAATACACTCAAGTTAATTTAAATGAAGGACTCTCAATGCCCAAAAAGAGTCCCAATATTTTTTTTATTTGGTGAAAGCTAGATGAATAAAGCACATTCAAAACATTTTTGTCTCTACTGGCAAAACATGTAAGATGTTATAATAGCATTTCCTAATTATCAATTTGATATTCTTATCAAATTTCATTGTAGAGTTCACCAGTATACCCAAGTCCTTAGTCATGGTAGTGGATTGGAGGATGTGGTTATCCATTGCATATGGGAACATGAGGTTATCTGAGCCATAGTGAATCACCATACACTTACTGTAGTTAACCTTCATGCCTTTGTTTCTTACCCATGTAGTTAAACTATCAAAACTACTGCTAAGAGGAATGGTGATCTTAAGTGTAGGTGTCTAACAACGTATGTCATCAGCAAATCTGCTGAACCACATATTTTCTGATACTGGGCAGTCCACTACCAACTAACCAAAATGTAAGGTACCCAAAATAGATGCTGGAGGAATATCTTTACAAACAAACCTGTAATTCAATTAACAAATTTTAATGCTAATTCAACACTTGGAATTTAGCAACTCATTTGATTACATATGGGTTCATATTGATCTTACACATGATGTTAATAAAAACTGCATATGGGACTGAGTCAAAAGCTTTTACAAAATCTAAATATAAAGCATTAACAGCCAAACCCATGTCAACAGAATTTATGATAATCTCACAGAAACTAATTAGATTGTAGAAACATGAATGTCCAGAGGGCAATCTTGGTAGCTGTCAGAGCTAAAATCAAACATAGAACTGAGCGACAAACACATAGTACACTCAAAATATTTCCCTAATACACAAGTAAGGCTGATCAGTCTGTAGTTATCAATAACCAGATTAGGATGACTTTTCTGTATACAAATGACTACCGCCTCTATCCAGATGGAAGGAATGTAGCCACCTGTTAGACACCTCTGAAACAAGTAGCTTAAGCTTGGCAATACTGCATCTGCTATTCTATTTCAGGAAAAAAATGTTTAGATCATCTGAGCCAGCTGTACAGTTAGAACTGATGTTTAATAATGTCCTTTTTATGTCAAATATACATTTTTACTGCAGTACTAACTCCAGGTCAAACAATATCCTTAAATAAAATTAAAATAAAATACCCTTAAATTAAAGATAAGTTTTCTCTTCATAAAAGCTGAGTTAACAATCCTTAATAAACATTCTGTCAGCAACTTGAAAAGCAACAGATCAGCCAGCCAAAGACAGTGAGTTGTATTTTGTACTAGCATTCACTGAGGAGACATCAACTGCATGCAAAAGGAAGTATGCTGAGTTTTACTTAAATACTAAGAAATACTTCTTTCAGCAAGGAAACTAGAATAAATCTAATAATTAATCTGAGTAATTCTTATACTAATGAAAATGACCTGTCTAAACAAGGCCTGAATATTTGGCTAGAGTGGCAATAAAGCTTGATTCAGACATAGTCCATTTTCAAAATGGAATGGAAATTTAAAGAAATTAGTTTTTCATTATTTTCTATTTTTATAAATGTTATGCTAATTATTTATTTCACTCAGCCAGAATTCTACAGTATACTAGAACAGAGCCAACATAACCTTTACCAACAAGACACACACACACACACACACACACACATATATATATATATATATATATATATATATATATATATATATATATATTTATATATTTATTCCAGTTTGATTACCGGGGAGGTCCACTGGGCTTGAGGGCCCGTTTTCAGTGGAGGCCAGGGGAGAAAAGCTCCAGAGAACAAAATTTATTAACATGAAAATTTAACCAGATCGAGAAAGAATAAAAATGAAAAAGAGACATCAGACTTAAAAAATCTCATCCCTTCCACAAATTCTGCTCCCCTCATGAGACGTTAGCATAAATACCCCAGTTGATTGTCAGTTATTACTGAGATTTTCTCATGTATCCTGCCTTTCCAGTTACATCTTTCTATTGTAGACTTCATTGTTCACTTGTACCATATATCTCCTGTATTCCAACACCCTCATTTTCCAGGAGCTTGTGATAGTTTTCTTAGCTATAAACATTAACATCAATGAGACAGATTCTTGTCCAGCCTTCTCTATTCCATTCCACAGGTAACAACACAGTGGGGTTAACCCCCCCAATACACACACACACACACACACACACACACACACACACACACACACACACACACACACACACACACACACACACACACACACACACACACACACACACACACACACACACACACACACACTCACACAAAACTAAATTTCTGTAGATCCCTTGGAACACTCCCATTTTAATGGATCCAGCTAACCAATGAACTATTGTCACATAAACAATACTCAGAAGGGACCCAAATAAACATCCTAGCTGGCAGTTCTAGGTGAAGATTCAAAACCTTCATGATTTTGTTGCAGATCTGTGAACAGTTCATAATGTATCCCAGTATCCCAGTGAGCCATGGGCAGAATAAACATTTGCAATGCCGGAACTCATGGGAGATCCAACAACTAATTTATGCATTACTGTAGATATGAATACTTGTTAAAACCAGAGCATAAATATGTGCAGATGTATATAGTCCCTGATGTATATCAATCATTGCACTATCTTTTCAAGTACATTGCTAAAATCTTACTCTCATTTTGGGAATCCCCCCTTTCAAAAACCTCTATGAGCATCCTTTATCCCCTTCAGTAGATACTAATCTGACATCCATAATGCCATACCTTTATGGAATGCAAGTAATTGCCCTACCATTTTACTTAATTCTACCTAAGCAGTACTAGGTGGGCTGTATACAGTGATCATTTTAATTTTATATCCATCCAACCACTCCTGACCCATAATGTATGTCCTCTGTAGAGCCACTGCAAAAGCGTCAGTATTAAACTTAGATCCTTTAGCCACTAGTTACAAGTACCCCTTGTTCTACTTCATCATATCCTAGGGGTCTTAGGATACACAACCTTTAAGAATTTAACATGTTCATAGGTTCATAGGTGTGTACTAGGCTAATGGCCCTGGAGCATTTACAAGACTAGTCCATAGGATTAACCTGACATCATGCCACCCGACCTTAGTTCCCAGGGCCTCTGTCGAGTAAAGCTACTGGAGTGATCCATGGGTTGAATTTTTTATTTCCCATCCACTCATCAAAATTTCTCTTGAAGAGGGCCGCTGAGGTGCTCTGCTTGACCTGTATGAGAAATCTGTTCCCTAGTATGTGCAGTCTCTGGGTTATGAACCTGTCCCTCCAGCATGTTCTGTTGACTGTGGTAATGAGGCTGAGGTCTCTGGAGCATGTGGTGTGGAGGAGTTGGGATTTCTTTAGATGCAGCATTTCTAACTGAGTCAGACATGGTATTGTAAGTCAAGCAGAGATTGCCTCTAAATAGGCGATATGAGACAGAGAATAGTTCGAGTTTTTTGAGTCTGTACATATAGGACAAATGTTTAGAGCCCAGGATCTTCTTTTTGAGGTATTTTGTGGCCTCTCCAGTTGCTGCAGGTGTTTAGTGATGTACAAAAAAAAATACTTGTTTTCCCGCCTTTCTAAGCAAGTATAGTCAAGTTTTCAGGTTAGTGCTGAATTCAGGGCTGTGTTACAAGTTTCTGTGTTTGCCCATACCTTATTTGAATAGAAGGAAGTTTCTCTGTTCACTGTGAGAGAGGGAGCTTTGAGCAGCCCATCTGTCCCTGGAGGAGTGTTTTCAGCCCAGAAATTAGTAGTTTATTGGCCATTTTGGGCTAATTTCTATCTCTTTCACTTCCCTGCTATAAAACCCGCATTTGCAAGTTTTTTGCGCTAGTATACAGCTCAGCAAGCTCCTGCCTGGTGCCCTGCCGAGTTCTACAACAGCAGAGAGACAAAAGAGAGACTTTGGAGTGATTAAGTATCATTTTTCTAAATTTTCTTGCTGCCTTTAGCTAATTCCGTCTAAAACGCCAATTTTCTAGAGTTTCTGTGATTTAAAAAGCTTGTTTCAGCTACATATTATAATTATTTTACTGCCTGCACTTTAACAAAGTTGTTTTTGTGTTTAAATTAACTGTTTAACTGTTGTAGGCTACACACTCAAGTGTGATAGCCATTTCTGTGCATTTAAAGTGGTTTTTGATTGCATCTGCTTTATTTTCTGAAAAAAAAAAAAAACAAAAAGAAAATATTTGTTTTCCAGCCTTTCTAAACTAGTATAGTCCAGTTTTCAGGTTAGTGCTGAATTTAGGGCTGTGTTACAAGTTTCTGTGTTTGCACATACCTTACTTGGATAGAAGAAAGTTTCTCTGTTCACTGTGAGAGAGGGAGCTTTGAGCAGCCTATCTGTCCCTGGAGGAGTGGTTTCAGCCCAGAAATTAGTAGTTTATTGGCCATTTTGGGCTAATTTCTATCTCTTTCATTTCCCTGCTATAAAACCCGCATTTGCATGTTTTTTGCGCTAGTATACAGCTCAGCAAGCTCCTGCCTGGTGCCTGCAGAGTTCTACAGCAGCAGAGAGACAAAAGAGAGACTTTGGAGTGATTAAGTATCATTTTTCCACATTTTCTTGCTGCCTTTAGCTAATTCCGCCTAAAACGCTGATTTTCTAGAGTTTCTGTGATTTAAAAAGCTTGTTTCAGCTACATATTGTAATTATTTTACTGCCTGCACTTTAACAAAGTTGTTTTTGTGTTTAAATTAACTGTTTAACTGTTGTAGACTACACACTCAAGTGTGATAGCCATTTCTGTGCATTTAAAGTGTTTTTTGATTGCATCTGCTTTATTTTCTGAAAAAAAAAAAAAAAAAAAAATATTTGTTTTCCCGCCTTTCTAAACTAGTATAGTCCAGTTTTCAGGTTAGTGCTGAATTCAGGGCTGTGTTACAAGTTTCTGTGTTTGCCCATTCCTTACTTGGATAGAAGGAAGTTTCTCTGTTCACTGTAAGAGAGGAAGCTTTGAGCAGCCTATCTGTCCCTGGAGGAGTGGTTTCAGCCCAGAAATTAGTGGTTTATTGGCCATTTTGGGCTAATTTCTATCTCTTTCATTTCCCTGCTATAAAACCCGCATTTGTGAGGTTTTTGTGCTAGCATACAGCTCAGCAGGCCCCTGCCTAATGCCCTGCAAAGTTCTACAGCAGCAGAGAGACAAAAGAGAGACTTTGGAGTGATTAAGTATCATTTTTCTACATGTTCTTGCTGCCTTTAGCTAATTCCACCTAAAACGTCGATTTTCTAGAGTTTCTGTGATTTAAAAAGTTTGTTTCAGCTACATATTTTATTTTTTTATTATTTATTTGAAGTTTGTTTGCCAGGATGGTCCATTGGGCCAAGTGAACCCATTTTCAATGGAGTCCTGGGGAGAAAAGCTCCATATGTACATTATCAAGTAACAATATATAAAAGTAATACAATAGCATAATGTCAGGAAAAGAATAAAATTAAAATAAAATAAAGTAAAAAGAAAATACAATACAATAATGCAATAAAATTAAAGTAAAATACAAAACAATATTGTAATAGTATGTAAGATTGAACAAAAGAGTACATATAAGCATGTGAGAATGTTAATACAGCAGGAATGTGAAGCTTAGTGACAATTCATGTCAATTTATAAATTTTTTTTTTTTTTTTTTTTTTAGGAATGTTAAGGAAGGAAATAGTTAGAAGTAAATGCAGAAGAATATAGACTTAAGATATTATTTACAATGTGACTGGGGAGGTAAGGTAGTAGCTAGGGATGTTATGTAGGATGGTACATGAGCATTCCCAGAGAGATGATAAATGTGTGTGTAGGAGAGTTTTGAAAATGGGAAGGTTGCTGGTGCTGCGGATATGAGGTGGGAGTGAGTTCCAGAGACGGGCAAGGGAAAATGAGAGTAAGAGTTTGCCTGCTGGACGGGCAGGTTTGTGGAGTTCAATTAGGTTCTGAGTGTTGGTTCTAAGGGGTCTGTTAGGTTGGTGTATGGTGAAGGTTGAGGTGAGTGAGGGACAGAGTAAGGGCTTCAAAATGAGCTTATGAGCATGAGTTAGTTGAGTGTAGGTAAGGTAGTTAGGGAGCTCTAGCCAGTTTAGTTTATGTAGGGCAGTACAGTGATGGGAGGAGGATCTGTGGCCAGTGGTGAATTTAGCGATTTTGTTGTAACAGGAGGAGAGTTTAGTTTTGGTAGAGGGTTTTAGGTTGGTTAGAAGTGGGGTCCCATATAGGAGGGAAGGGATTAGATATGTGGTAGAGAGGAGGAGTCTAGTTGATGGAGAGAGGAAGCGAATATGGCGATAGAACATACCAAGTTTTTGGTGTGTTTTTTTAATGTTTGTTTGTATGTGGGAATCAAAACTAAACTGATTGTCAATGAGAGCTCCTAAAAGTTTAGCAGAGGAAATGACTTCTATGGATGTGTTGTTGTGACTGGTTATAAGGAAAGAGTTTATGTCGATAGCTATGTTTTTGGAAGGGGTGAATATCATGAGTTTGGTTTTTGATGGATTTAGAGTTAGGTGGTTTTCATGCATCCATTTTTCAGTAGTTGAGAATGCATCCTGAGTTAGTTTTAAAAGGGAGGGAATGGAGTTAGCAGCACAGATAATTGTAGAGTCGTCTGCATAATGGACTATTTTAGCATTTGGGATATTGTGGTGGAAGTCGTTAATGAAGATGTTGAACAGTAGGGGCCCTAATATGGAACCTTGGGGTACACCAGTGACTGTGTTGAGGAATGAGGAGGTGGTTTTCTTCCATTTAACTGATTGTTGCCTATTGGCAAGGTAATTTGTAAACCAGTTGATACAGGAGGATGAAAGATGTAGGTTGGAGAGTTTGGTCAGGAGTAGGGAGTGGGAGATGGTATCAAATGCCTTAGATAGGTCTAGGAGGAGGGTGGAGACAATTTGGTTAGAATCTCTAGCTTTATTTACAGTTTCGAGGAAGGAGAATAGTGCAGTAGTGGTGCTATGACCAGGTCTGAAACCATGTTGTGTTGGGGTTAGTAGGTGACTATTGATGAGGTATGGTAGTAGTTGTATGTGAATGCATTTTTCCAGGAGTTTGGAGATGGGAGATAAGATGGCTATGGGCCTAAAGTTAGAGATGTTATTATTGTTACCTCCTTTGTGGAGGGGAATAATGTATGCTTTTTTCCAAATTTGGGGTACATAACCTTCTTGGATTGGCCTATTTATAAGTATACAAATAGGGAACACGATTGCATCAGCAGCTGTTTTTAGGAAGAAGGAAGGGATATTATCAAGGGCATTCGAGCAAGGTTTTAATTTGAGAAGGAGTTTTTTTATGGTAGATACAGGTATGGGTTTGAGAGAGAAAAGAGTGGTGTGGGAGGAGGAGGAATCTGAGGAGGAAAGGGTGGTGGGAATTTCTGGTTGGTGAGAGGAGTTGTTTGTGAATGATGATGTTAATTTAGATATGGAGTCAATAAAGAAGCTGTTAAATTGGGAGGCTAGGTCGGTATCAGAAGTATTGTGATCAGGGTGTGGGTTTTCTTTTTTGCCTGGGTTGAAGAGGGAGGAGATGCTGTCCCAGAATTTTTTTGGGTTGGTCTTGTGATTGTTTTGGAGGGTAATATAGTAGGATTTGCGGTCAGAAGTGATAAGTTTCTTAGCTTTATTGCAGAGTATTTTATATTCGTTTAGGGTGGCTGGGGTCTTGTATTTATAGTGGTTTTTCAAGGCTTTGTCACGGAGGCGCATGATAGCTAAGGTATTTTTGGTTAGCCATGGGATAGTATTGCTTTTGATTCTTTTTGTTTTTAGGGGTGCCAGGGTGTCTAGAAGGTTCAGGAATGATGTGTTAAAGTAGGAGACAGCTTCATCTAAGGAAAGTGCATTTAGAGGATTCCAGTGAAATTTTTTAAATATGTCTGAGAAGGTGTTGGGGTTAAAGTTTTTTAAGGAGTGCATAGAGATGGTGGTATGTGGTAATAGTAGGGATGGAGAGTGACGGTGGGCGAAAGTAGGAAAGTGGTCACTGAAGGAGTCAGGGAGTGTACTGCTACTGGAGATAAGGTGTGGGTGTGATACCAGAATCCAGTCTAGGGTGCTTCCAGAGGAATGGTCCTTAGACAGTCTGGTTATTGTATCAATTAACTGATGAAAGTTGTAAAGGTTTATATTTAGGGGGCTTGTAGGGCATTGGATGGAGGACCAGTTGATGTTAACGTCACCTAGGATAATGGTTTCATAAGTAATATTGGTGGAGAGCCAGAAGAGGATGTCCTCAAGGATAGGTATATTATCGCCAGAAGGGATGTAGAGGGAGGCTAAGCAAATTGTTTTATGTTTGTTAAGGTGGAGTAGGGTTAGAAGTATTTTGGCATTAGCAAATTGGGGAACTGATTTTCAGTCTAGTTCCAAGGGAAAAATTGAAAAGTAGATTTTGTGGAGCCGGGAATAGTTATACCGTAGCTAACCGGCACTGTACTTATTTTATGGCCTGCACTTTAACAAAGTCGTTTTTGTGTTTAAATTACCTGTTTAACTGTTGTTGGCTACACACTCAAGTGTGATAGCCATTATTGTGCATTTAAAGTGTTTTTTGATTGTATCTGCTTTATTTTCTGAAAAAAACAAACAAAAAAAAAAACTTGTTTTCCTGCCTTTCCAAGCTAGTATAGCCCAGTTTTCAGATTAGTGCTGAATTTAGGGCTGTGTTACAAGTTTCTGTGTTTGCCCATACCTTACTTGTATAGAAGGAGGTTTCTCTGTTCACTGTGAGAGAGGGAGCTTTGAGCAGCCTATCTGTCCCTGGAGGAGTGGTTTCAGCCCAGAAATTAGTAGTTTATTGGCCATTTTGGGCATATTTCTATCTCTTTCATTTCCCTGCTATAAAACCTACATTTGCATGGTTTTGCATGCTGGGCAGTGCTGGTTAGCTACGGTATAACTATTCCTGGCTCCACAAAGTCTACTTTTCAATTTTTCCCTTGGAACTAGACAAACTTTCAACTTAAGCACTCAAACCATTCACTTCTCCTCCCGGCACTTGCTAAAAACTCATAGCAAGCACTAATAAACCTTAGCACTATATCCCCCCCTATAATTTAGAGAATGACAAGGCTCTCTTTTCGACCTTACCAGCCAATCAGTAAAACAGTTCACTGTACTTATCCAGGCATGTCCAAAGGGCAGTTTCAGGTGTACTCTCCGGTCCAGCTGGTGAATCCCAGTATTTTGAGGCAATGTTACAATTGCCTCATGTACACAGACAACCCTATCCTCATCCCACCAAACACTAATACATGCGAGAGATGAAATTGATACAGCCAAACTGGAGGCTAACCTCTCTCAACCCAAGACTGGACCAGTCAGTTAAGAGGAGAAGGGAATTACTTGCATCACACCACCAGTCTCACAGACCTATGAAACCAGCACCGGCAAAAAACACACATAAATAGATGAAAACATACTAGGAGGCTCTAAATAAAAATCTGCAAAAGCAAGAGAGACCTCCAAAGCAGACATCCAAGCAACCTCCACCCCCCAACACAAACCATGAATCACATACTTCACAAAACCAGTGTGCCATGCAATCAAAGCCCTTAAGGCAAAATAACATATCCAACACACTAGTAATAGGTTACTCTATAGTCTGACACACTGACGTCCCACTCACTTGGCTGAACAAGGAGAAGGTTACTGTTAGCTGTCTGTCGGGTGCCAGGAACTGCCACATTACACAAGCAGTCAGGTCACTCCAGAACAAGTACAAATATGACTCTGTCATTGTCCATGTTGGTGTGAATGACCTGAGCTGTACCTCACAGGACTACATGAAAAGAGACATGGAGGAGCTCTCTGATCACATAGCCCAGGCTGGTATGACCCTGACCCTGAGTAGCATCCTGCCTTCACCAAGAATGATACCATGGTATAGAGAAAAAATTATCAATTTCAACAATTGGCTAAGCTTCTGGTGTCATTCAAAGGGGATCCAGTGTCTGTCAGCCTGGGATGACATGCTCCTCAAGCCACGCTGCTTCGCTAGAGACAGCTGGCACCTGTCACCCTTAGGCTTTTGAATACTGGCCAAGGCTCTTGCCACCCCCATAGTGCCTTTTTTAGGCAAGGCTCAAAAAAAAAACCCACCGCCATAAATAGTACAAGTAACAAAAAACTGAGGGTAATGCTACTCAATGCCAGAAGTCTAAAGCTCAAAATGCATGCACTCGAGGCACTCCTCAGTATGGACAAAATCGATATATGTGCAGTAACAGAAACCTGGTTTAAGGCTCCAGAGAGCACCCCAGTACTACCAGGCTACAACTCATACCATACATTTCGGCCACAAAACCCAGACCGAAATACAAAAGGCGGGGGAGTATCCATATTCATCAAGGATACCCACACCTCCAGGTTAGTGGCACAGCACGATGCTTCAGAGATCATCCCACGTGCAACTAACAAAAGGCAAAACTGTTATTCAAATTATAGCTTGCCACAGATCACCCACCATGTTCCAGGACCCCCACTTCACATTCCTGGAAACACTGGGAAATGTAAAGGTCCTACCAAACACCCTGATATTGGGTGATTTCAATTACCTAAACATTAACTGGGAGAACTACTCAAGTATAAACTCCCTTGCCCAACATTTCCTAGAATTTATAAACTCAAATACCCTGGATCAACTGGTCAACACCCCCACCAGCGGTGACAACATATTGGACCTGGTCATCACCAACATGGGTGATTGGTGTTCCACACCAGAGGTCAACCCCTCGCTGGTTAGATCTGACCATAAACGAACCACTCTGGATATCCACATTCTGCCACCACCCCTTGGTCAAAGAAACCACTGTGAAAAACTTTTCAAAAGCAAACTTCACATTACTTAAGACCGAGGTGGGAAGTTTCAAAGCCCCCATGCTAAAGGACAACACTGTCCAAGCTACAAAATCCTTTACTAATACACTCTATGGGCACCTACAAGAATGCATGGATCATGCTATCCCAAACAAAACCAAGACTCACTCCTCCAAGAAAAGGAAACCAGTCTGGTGGACCCCTGCCATAAACAAGCTATATAATAGAAGGAGGAAACAAGTACTGAAAAGAGTAAAACCCCAAGAAGGGAAAACATCCCTGATCAGTATCATCAAGAAACTACGTTCCCTCATAAAATCATCCAAGGCTAGATTTGAAAGAAAAATTGCCATGGACTCCAAAGATAGCCACAAGGCATTCATTAGCTATGTCAAGAATCTAAGTAGCAATTCTCAGATCTGCTTGGAGTTAGCGCAGAATGGCACAAAATACACTGAACTGACTGATATAGCCAACATCCTGGCAGACATGTTCAGTGCAAATGTCACCCTCCTCTCACCCCCAAAAGGGCCCATAACTATACCAGAAGAATGTAGTGCCCCTGAAATCACAGACACTCAGGTTAAAACAGCCCTCTCCAAAGCCAAAAACACAGCATCAATGGGACTGGACAGTGTCCCAGACTGCATCCTACATGAGCTCAAAGATGAACTATCCCCTCACCTAAACACACTGTTTAAACTCAGCCTCTCCACAGGCTGCATACCCACAGAGTGGTGCACAGCAATGGTTATTCCGCTTCACAAAGATGGAGCCACAACGGACCCCAGGCACTATTGCCCTATAAGCCTGTCTAGCTTGGTCTGCAAAGCTATGGAGCACATCATCATGGATCTCATTAACAGAGACATTGGGAACCTCCAAACACTGGACCCTACCCAGTTCTGCTTTGTTAAGGGCAGATCAAGCCTCTTATACCTGGTGGACTTCTTTGAGACAGTTACCAAGGCAAGGGAAAGGTGGTCCACACAGCCTACCTAGACCTCGCAAAGGCCTTCAACACCATTCCCCACTCAGGTATTATAGACAAGCTCACCAGCCTGAACATAAACCCCTATGTCACAAGATGGTTTGCCAACTGGCTCATGGACAGAACCCACATGGTAAGAGTTGTGGGAGCTAGATCTGACTCTATATCGGTCACAAGTGGTATTCCCCAGGGCTCAGTTCTAGGACCCCTCCTGTTCGGCATATACTTCTCAGAGGTACAGGCAAGCACAGAAGGACTATGGCTGACCAAGTTCGCAGACGACTGCAAACTAGGGGCTATAATTGACTCTCCGGCTGACACAAACATCCTCCAAAAGGGTCTCACTCTGACAGATACCTGGTGTCAAAACCATGGCCTCAAGCTAAATGCCAAAAAGTGCATAGTCATCCCCTTTGGAAAAAACAAAGTATCCACAAACTACCACATACTCCTAAATACGGAAGATGTAATAAGGGATCTGGGAACCCAAGTAGATAGTAACCTCTCCTTTGATAATCACATTGCCAAAGTGGTTAGAAAATCCTTCTATGTGGCCCACCTAATCACAAAAGGGTTTGCATCCAGATCAAAAGAGGTCATTGGGCCCCTCTATGCATCACTCATCAGACCCATCGTAGAGTACAATGCCCCATTTGGGAGGTACCTTACAAGACACCTGTAACAACTGGAAAGACCACAGAAGTACTTCACCAAAAGAATCACTAGCCTCAAGCAGATGCCCTATGCAGCTCGACTGAAGAAACTCCAGCTGTACTCAGTTGCATACTGCCTACTCAGAGGTAATCTCTGCCTGACATACAAGGCCATGTCCAACCTAGAATTGATGGACATGCTCCACCTAAAGAAAACCATATCCCCTTGAGCCACACACTCCAGGGATCTAAACCTCACCACAACAATAAATAGGATGTGCTGGAGGGATAGATTCCTGTCCCAGAGACTTCTCATGCTCTGGAACAAGATTCCAATCTACATCAGGCAGAGCTCCTCACTAACCCTCTTCAAGGGAAACCTTGATGAGTGGATGGGAAACAGAAAGTTTACCCCAGGGATCACTTCAATGGCTCTGCTGGACAGAGGCACAGGGAACTAATCTAAGGGGGTGGCGAAAGCCAACTTATTCCGACTAGGCTTATAAATGCCTTCGGGCAGATAGCCTAGTACCTACCTATGAACCTATGAACATGCCAAATGGGGCATTGTACTCAATGATTGGCCTAATGAGGGAAGAGTAGAGGGAGACAATGACCTCTTTCTTCCTGGATGCAAAACCCTTTGTAATTACATGCATCACATAGAAGGACTTTCTGACCACAGTGGCAATTTGGTGGTCAGAAGAGAGGTTGATGTCAACCTGTGTTCCCAGATCTCTTATAATGCCTTCTGTGTTCAGTGGACTACCTTCAATGTGGTAATTCTTGGGAACCGGGTTTTTCCCAAGGGGGATTACAACACATTTTTTGGCATTGAGCTTAAGGCCATGGTTCTGATAACAGTCGTTGGTCTCAATGAGGCTTTTCTGTAGGACGTCAATATCACTTGGGGAGTTAATAATAGCTCCCAACTTGCAATCGTTTGTGAACTTTGTCAGCCAGAGTCTCTTCGTGTTGGCCTGGACTTCAGAGAAGTAGATACCAAACAGGAGAGGACCCAGGACCAAACTCTGTGGCACTCCACTTGAGACTGGTTGGCAGTCTGACTTAGAGTCAGCTACTTTCACACTGTGGGATCTACCTGTGAGCCAGTTTGAAACCCACCTAGTGATATAGGGATTGATGCCTAGCTTAGTGAGTTTTTCCATAATTCCTGTGTGGGGAATGGTATCAAAGGCCTTTGCCAGATCAAGGTAGATTGTATGAATCACCTTGCCTTCATCCACAGCTGTGGTGACTGACTCAAAGAAGTTGACCAAGTTGAGCAGGCATGATCTACCATTCACAAACTCAAACTGTGTGGGATCCAGAGTTTGCAGATTCCCTATATCCTTGTTTATTAGGTCCATAGCTTTGCATATCAGACTCATCAGGCTAATGAGGTGATAGTTCCCAGGGTCTGTAGTCGCTCCTCCTTTGTGCAGTGAGATGACTGTAGCAGTGCTCCATTCGGTAGGGGCAAAGCCTGAGGTGAGGTTGTGATTGAACAGGGCACACAGGTGAGGTGCCAGTTCACTCTGTAGTTCATGTAGAACACAGCCAGGGATATTGTCAGGTCCCATTGAAGCTGTATTCTTGGCCTTGGACAGTACTGTTTTAATCTGTGCAGCAGTAATACAGGGTGTCTGGCAATCTACTGGTATTATGACTGGTCCTTTATGGGGGAAAAGTAGCTGTTTTCATAGCTAGCTTCAGAGGATTTGATGAGAGATCTCAACTTTTTGTTGAGGCAGATAAGGGAGTTTTTCCAGTCTTGGGACTTCACCTTATTCAGCATCAGTTTCCTCCTCTGTTGTAGAGTTTGTTTATGGACCACCAGATTGATTTCCTTTTTTTGGAGGAGAGCGTCTTGGTTCTATTGAGTATGGTGAGATACATGCATTTGTGTAGTAAATTGGTGTATTATCTGGTGGTCATGCAACTATTCTCCATTTGCATGGGTGCTGTGAAGTTAGCCACCTCTGTTTTTAGGAGCCCAAAGTTAGCTTTGGAGAAATTTTTCATGCTGGTTAACTTTGTGGGGGGGTGGAGATGTGGATTTCCAAGGTGATTAGTTTGTGGTCGGATCTAACAAGGGAGGAGTTGACAATTGATGTAGAGCAACGGTCACCCATATTTGTAATGCCCAGGTCAAGGATTTTGCTACCTCTAGTGGAGGTAAGAACTAGCTGGTCCAGGGCATTAGAATTAATGAATTCCAGGAAACGTTGAGCAAGTGTATTGGTACATGAGTAGTTTTCCCAGTTAATGGTGGGGTAGTTGAAGTTGCCCAGTAAGAGAGTGTTAGGTTGCACCCTAATATTCTCCAGGGTGCTTAGGAACATGGAGTGTGAGTCTTGGGACATGGTTGGGGACCTATAGATGTCTACAAACTGAATCGCTGTCTTACCCAATGTTAGCTGCACCTGAAGTATCTCAGATGAGTTATGTTGGACTACCAGTCTGCAGGTGTGTGTGCATCCTTTATGAATATGGAAACGCCACCACCTTTGGAGTTTTGGTCCAAGTTTTTGGGCTGAAAGGTGTGGAATGAGTTATAGCCTGGTAGTTCAGGGGTGCTGCCTTGAACCAGGTCTCTGCTATGGCACAAATGTCGATGTTCTCCATTTTAAGGAGTGCTTCAAGCGAGTGCATTTTGAGATTTAGACTTCTAGCATTGAGCAGCATGACCCTCAGATTGCATTTGTTAAGCTGTTATGGTGGCAATTTGGTCTTTGGAGCACTGCCTAAAAAAGGCATAATGGGGGTGGCAAGAGCATTGGCCAGTATCTGGAAGCCCAGGGGTAACAGATGCAGGCCATCTCTGGCAAAGCATTGAGGTCTGTCTATCATGTCATTCCAAGCAGACAGATACTGGATCCCCTTAGAATGACACCAGAAACTTAGCCAATTGCTAAAATCAATCATTTTCTGCTTGTACTGTGGTATCATTGTGGGCAATGGTAGGATGCTGCTCAGGGCTAGGGTCATACCTGCTTGGACTACATAATCCAAGAGCTCCTCCATGTCTCTTTTCATGTAGTCCAGGGAGGTACATCTCAGGTCATTCACACCCACATGTAAAATGATAGAGTCATATCTGTACCTGTTGTTGAGGGATTTCAGTGAGTGCATTATGTGTCAGATCCTGGCACCTGACAGGCAGCTGACTGTTACTTTCTCCTTATTCAACCTAGTGAGTGGAACATCAGTGTGCCTCACTATCGCTTCACCTATGACTAGTGTGTTGGACATGCTGTTTTGCCTTAGGGGCTTTGGTTGAGTGGCGCACTGTTTAAGAGAGTTATGTGTCTCGTGATTGGTGTTGTGTTGTGGTGGTTGAGTGCATTTCTGCCTTGGAGGTCTCTGCCATTTGGGTAGATTTTTATTGAGAGCCGCCATGAAGGTGGGTGTGTGGTTTGTGTTTTTATGTGAAGGCAGTGCTGGTGTGTGTTCTGGAGGGCTATGTGTTCCATAGTACAGTCAGATGCATTTCCTTGAGGCAAACTATTTTTGAAAAAGAAATTATGTCAAAAATACTGGAAGAGTAACCTGTTAATTTCATAACAAAAAACATGAACCCCAGCTCGCAAGGCATGGAAATATTCTTTCTCCCAATGTTGCCAATTGTCATCCTCAGCATAACACATTGAAAGATAGAAGTGGGAAATATGTGTCAGAGAAGCACTGTTGTACCTAACTGAAGGAGGCATGGTAAAAGTCAACAATACTTTCCCAATAGAAGTGAATGCCTATGTCTTGATTTTAGATATTAAATTACTTACACAGCAAACTTTGCACAGGCCACAAATTAATACTTTTACAAGTGATAGCTTTTGAATATTGTTGCACTACATTCCACTTATCTACCATGACTGTGCTTCTGTTATACTCATTCTGCCAAACTGAATGGATTTATGAACTTTCTGTTAGAGCAGGATAATATATGATGAGCCCTATAAATCATAAAAGACCACAACTTGATCAGAACTCCGCCCTCAAAACTCAGTAGTTATGAAGGGCCTTAGCAACTCATACATGAACTAACACTGCATGTTTATTTATTTATTCATTTAAAAAAACTCTCTAAAAATGTATCTACTCTACAGTCCATTTTAAGCAAAATCTGCTTATTCATTTCTATTTCCTCCCCTCAGGAATGCCATTGCATGACCCTCTTCAAGGCCAAATGGCTACCAGTCTTCTACACAGTTCAGCTACTCTTGAGGTGTCTTGTTTTCAAACTACTTCAGCCAGGTGCCTTTCCTCTTCCTGTAGCCAAACTCCACAATAAAACCAATCCCTGCAATCTACACATCTCCCAAATAACTCCCTTACTCCAGACATCTCAAACTAAACTGCACTGTACCAACCATTCCTTCTCCATTCTTGCACCCAAACTCTAGCAGTCCCTCCCCCTTCATCTTAAAGAAGTCTCCTCTTTCCCCACCTTCAGAGCTCACCTCAAAAGACAACCCCATCAAAAATCTGAATGCAAATGTTTATCCACTGGACAAGTAACATAACTCTGTTCTCACCTACATCACATCTGCTTTGATTCTCTGTTCTCAGCTGCTGCTTCCCTCTAATATTTACTAATAAAATTACTAATAAAATTAATTCAGATTTGATTTTCGACTCTGCTAATATTATTTACATATTGCATCAGTTGTCTGTGGGATTATTTATCTTCTGTGATTAGAGTATGTTTGTGAATTTGTTCTATTTTCTTTTCTTTTTTTTTTTTTTTGTGAATCTCTTCACCTAGGCTATGCCTGCAAATGGTTTATATTGACCAGTGTACTACCCCAGTAAACAAACTGAAATAAAATAAATAAAAAATAAAACATTTTTTCAGACAGTCTGGGATGACTGCCTGGGTAAGTGACTTTCCCACAACTACAGAGTAGACTAAAGGAAACAATTATTCGCCATGGAAATAATTAACAATGACACAAGAAACCTTTAGATGCTGGACGCAGCCCAGTTTGGTTTTGGTCAAAGACAGGCCATGCCCACACTGAACCTGGTGGACTTCTTTGAAAAGGTCACCAAGGCAATGGACGAGGGAAAACAATACATTCCGCAAACCTTGACATAGTTAAGGCATTTGATTCAATACCCACTCAAGCATTGTAACCAATCTCATGGAATTGGGCATAACCCCCCATGTTACACACTGGATAGCCAGCTGGCTCACAGACAAGACCCCAAGAAGTCAGGGCTGGAAAGTCCAACTCCACAAAGAGACTGGTCACCAGTGACATTCCCCAGGCCTCTGTGTTGGATTTGCTCCTCTTTGGCATCTATTTTTCAGAAGTCAAGGCCAATGTCAATGGCCTCTGGCTTACCAAGTTTGCATATGATTGCAAGCTTAGGTGCAATTAAAGAAATCCCTTGTAATCTTACAGGAAGGTCCAACACGGATGACTGTTGCCAAAGCCATGGTTTAAAACTGAATGGCAAGAAATGCATAATAGTACCTTTTGTGAAGTCGGCCACCCAGGGAAACTACCTCATTGATAAAACACCTCTAAAAGGTAGACACAATGGGCAGTGATTTGGGGACTCATGTAGATAGTGATCTGACTTTCGACTAACTTGTGTCTAAGGTTGTAAGAAAATCATTTTGTTTATCAACATATAAGTAAGGGTATGCCATCTAGGCCCAGGGAAGTCATTGTGTCACTGTACTCAGCCATCATCAGAGACATCATTGAGTATAACAGCCTTCTGAATGTACCCGACCAGGCATGTACAGCAACTGGGAAGTCTGCAGCTATTCATTACAAAAAGAATACGGGGCATAAGCACAATGCTCTTTGCAGATGCCTAAAAGCCCTATTGCTACACTGTTTCCTACAGACTGCTGAAAGACGATCTATGCCTGGCATGCAAGGCATCCTGGTATCTCATTCTGATAGACCTTTTGCATATCCACAAAATGAATAGCACCAGATCTATTAGATCTAAGGATTTAAACTCTGCATGTGACTTAAATAGGACATGTTTGAGGTACAGGTACCTATTTCAGAAAATGCCCATTCTCTGCAATAGGCTTCCCATCCATATATAGCAGAGCCCTACCCTAAATCTATTCAAGCACAGCCTGGACCAGTGGATGGAAAATCAAAAATTCACCTGTGGTCAGACACCTATGTCTCTGATGGACAGAAGCAGCCATTGATCATACTCTAACATACACCTCTTAAAATAACCTCTAGGGCACATGTGGGTTACATCTGAGTTGGATGGGTAGGCTTATTAAGGCCCCAGTGGTCATTAGTCTAGTATACACCTATAAACCTATGAACATCAGGATGTAGTATGCTAACAATTCATTGCCTTAATGCTTATTTCTAGCTCTGTTTTTCAAGGCATGCAGCCCAGGTAATATCAATCCATATATAAATATCAACAGTATGCTAGTCTGATATTAGACTACAGGCTGCTACAAGCAGTAGCTTCATGAATAAATTGATATTTTTTTAAATAACAATTTACAAATATAGCATCCTCTTATATCAGACTGTCATGCTTTTGCATGCAGGCATAGCTGTAGCCTCACTATAGTTCATCAGTTCCCATCAGTCTGAAGTGGATTATACATATATGCTGCACAGGAAAAGGGGATGTTTGTAATAAATTCTTTAGACTAACGCTTCCTGTAAATAATTGTAGATCAGTACCAGATTCATATCTATGAGCTAATGAATGAGTTGGGATTAGATAAAGAGTACAGCTTATAGCAATGCAATTTCATCTAATTAAATACAGATGTGACTCCTACAGAGCCATATTAATCCCTGTCTCAGTGGTTATCAAATTCATTTAAAGTACATCTATGGATCAGGAGTTACTATAAAGGAGATAGCAACACAATCCCCTTGTTAAGCAGCCACATACATTGGCAGGTGATACCTTCCTGTCATCTTGAGAAGTAGTACCATTTGGTAATTCTAGTGAATCTCCCACTCTACTTCTCCAAGCAAGTCTGCATAACAAAAAACAGATGAGCAGACCTTCTACTCATAAATGAGCTTTTAAAGCTATATGACAGCCAGAAAAGAGATTCCTCTTTTCCTGGCAATACCTCTTGGTTCTGTTCCAAGTAGAATAAGTATCTTTAAAGGAGACTAGTTTTGAATATTATCCTTGAGCACCAAGTGCAATGACCCTCCACTGGACCCGTAATCAAGTAGCCTCAATCCTCACTACTGGCAACAGTGGGGGATGCTCATTGAGAGGATGACAGAACGCACACAGTATTTCCAGATGCAGCTCTCTGCATCAAGTGCAATTTCTCTTAAGAGCACACAGAGACCACAGTCAGTCTGGGGCTGGTTCCTCTGTGTTTATCCAGATCCCTAATAAGACTCCCCTCTGGCACAGCTATAGAGTTGAGCCCTTAGCCAGAGTTCCAACTGAAGTCCTCCAACACTCTCTCTGTCCATCCAGTGCTTTGTGTCCCTGCTCAAGTAGCTGACACACACAGACACACACACAGACACACAGACACACACACACACACACACACGCACACACACACACACACACACACACACACACACACACACACACACACACACACACACACACACACACACACACACACACACACACACACACACACACACACACACACACACACACACACACACACACACACACACACACACACACACACACACACACACACACACACACACACACACACACACACACACACACACACACACACACACACACACACCTGGGAAGGGCTGTCACAAGTTTACTAGCTATGCCCCCTTTTGTCAGACTATAAGGTAGTTTTGACTGTCACTAGAACTCTTCCTCCAGTTACCTTAAGCCTCTTAATAAAGGGTGCCCAATCTTACTGTATGATATTAATACTAATACATATTGTAGTTTGAACAAAAGCAAGGCTATTAGGATTGCCCACACAGTGTCACCAAATAAATATACAAGTCCTCTCAAAACTTAAATATCTCTACAGAGATTAACCACAATGTTGTTGTTTGTCATTCGGCTTTTTCCCAGTAAGGGGTCACCACAGCAGAACTCCGGTCCACTAATGATTGATAGTAGATTTTTTTACGAAGCACCGAGGTGCCAGCTCAACCCCCAACCTTCAATGAAGGCAGGCCCATTTACGCACGCATGTCTTTTGAATGCTATCCAACCGCAGGGAGGACATGCTGACTCCACACAAAAGGCACTCCCAAGCCACGCCAAGAATCGTATGGGAGAACCTCTTGCTGTGAGGTAAAAACGCTACTGCCATACCACCGCAGCATTACAGAGATTAACCACAATGAAAGGTTTAAATACATTGCATAATAAATAATAAAAGAACAAGACAATACTAAATATATATTCACAGTTACATCAGAGTTCAAAACCACAATAAATATTTAAAATAACATTGCAGTACAGGCTCACACAGATAAAGTAAAACATCTATACTAAGCTTTACTAAATTCCTGACTGTATCTAAGAGAGTTATACTATTCCCTAGAAACTTACTTCATTAGAGCAAGGCAGATGTTTGGTGAATGGTTCTTAATGCTGTTGTTAGGTATCAGCACAGAATGCAGAATGCGCTGTCTCACTAAGAGATTTCTCAATTTAATATATAAAATATTACTGCTGGGATAGCTTGCAGAACAACATCATTTCTGGTCATCTGACTTCTAGTTCCCAGGCCAAAACTCCCATTGCTAGAACCTGGCAACATTAAGCATCTACCTGTAAAAATATACAGACAAGGGCTTTTCCTCAGATCTTTGGCAGATGCTAGAAGTCATAAAATAATCACATTCCTTCATGCTTAAAAAGTAGCAACTGGTTCACTCCATGGGCAATACAGAAAGCTCTTTAGTACAGACTTTGTGTCTCTAACTGCACTGAAAACTTGAAAGATAGCCTTTTTATTGCATAGCCTATAAAGTAATTTAATTTCAGTTATTTTTCTAACATTTGCTGGACTGAAGTTAACCCTCCAGTTTCCTCTGTTGACATATACATTTAAACAGTTACAATAGTGCATGTACATTTCTGTTCTCTTCCAGTAGGGCACACTGTGGATACATTTTAAGCACAAGTACTTTACAAAATACCTTTTCAATACAAACATCTGAACAGAGCAGTTTGATATACACATGACATACAGTTCTAATAGATTTATAACACAAGCATCTTATATAAATAATTTCGATATTCACCAGTGACATATAATTATTTACAAAATTCCAGCTAGCTGTTCTGGCAGTATCTCCTTTCGTCACACCAAGAATCATAGCCAGAGCCCTAATATGAATTATTTTACTGTGAACTGATTCATTACTAAACGCTCACATATCTTCTCTTTAATATTTGTTATATCTGGCTAAAAAAGGGGGAAAAAACTTAAAGCATTTCTATATTATTTAAGTGAAAAATCATTGTGGCAACAACAAAACTGAAATCCTCCCTACCATCAGGGCTTTATTTTATTTTGTAACCAGTTTCCAGGCTTATACTTAAAACAGGAGGACACTACTTCTGCTCTCAAACTGCAATACCACCCTAATAGCTAAGGACACCCTCACTCACCTAATGGTGTGAAAATTCTCTTATATTTAAATCATTCTAATTAAATATGGCAAAGGGAACTATTTTAATGCACAGACTAACATCTTTTAGGAGCAACAAAGAGATCACTTTGCAGACATTACAGCTACAATTTCAAGAACAAAATACTTTAATGACATCTTTTAAACAAGAGACAGAAGCAGGAAGCCACACACATTGCTCCATACATACCCACTCCTTATTACAGTAAGCTGCTTAAACATCAGTAATACTTTAATAGGCATGTACACATTCATCTATTAAATCTTCACATAGATACATCCCTCAACAGTCTGGCAGCTCCATTTTTCCAGTATGGCCTTCAACTACTTCGCTGCAGATCTAGGAAACAATATCGCCTTCTTATTTTGTACAAACCTTTGCATAAATAATAAGGAATGTTCCGGTTACTCTCACTGATTTAAAGCTGTGAGCCTGGTGGCTGCCAGAAGTTTTTCATCTTGCAGAACACAATTGACTCGGGTCTTTGTCCTAAGAATTTAACAGTTGCACTACCCTAATGGTATTCTGGCTTGACACACATATCTTATCTGAAAGAATCATAAGTTTCAACATCTCATGGTACCGAAATTAAAACTTAATTGCTTTTTTCTGCAGACCAACCCCCCAAAAAAGCAGGTCTAAATAGATGCTTCTCTTTCCAGTCCAAATACTTCTGAAACTGATAAAGCAAGCATAACTCATGCATTAAACAGCAAACCAGTATTTACGTATATGAGGCATAATACAGCAAAATAATCCAGAAGTAAGTTTGATGGTTCTGACACTAATGAACACAGTTTAACCAATGCACGTGACTGAGCAAATAATGTGTTACATTTATCTGTGCAATAGAATAGAAAATAATTGATTTCAAGAATGCATTCTCTGCATAAAAGTGTCTAAACAGTTGTGCTGTTTTATAGTTAGCAAATATATTTTATTGATCGTGTAATGTTTTATTTTGGTGACTTATGAAGCATTTTAAAGTAGATATTATAACACAACAGCACATAACATAGAATGAGAACATCCCAGTTACTATTGGTTCCTTATTTCTTACGACAACTGATACTTTTACTGGTTAGAAGTTCATGCATCATGATATTTATGAAGGCATATTCTCTAAATGCATTTCTTCCTGTAGTGACTCTAGTCTTCTCATTTTTTTTTTCATTTTAAAGGGCAAAAAGGGGTGCATTAAAATTGCAACTGTCATGGGAATAATGTTTTACTGAAAGAAAAACTGCACTGATGTACAGACAAAAAGAGCAGAAACGTTCTAATGTCTTGAGGATGTTCTCTGAATTCATCAAAACTGAAATTAAATTTAGACAAAATCAATGCTGTGCTCTTTGGCTCTTAATCTAAATTACACAGTGGTTCTTTTCCAGTTTTCCATGACTATAATAGATGAAAAATAAATTAAATTCATGAAGAGGGCATCTTGCTTATTGCATTGGGTCATCCTGCTATGAAAGAAGAATGCAGCAGAATAAGTCACAGAAACACAGATGTCAGAGATACAGATTTAGGGTTTCTTCGCATTTGGTGCACGGTGCGAGTCAGGTTTTTCTGTTATTTTATAAAACTGTTCCACATACTTATCTGCACAACTGAAAGTCTACAAGTTAGAATTCATAAGGGAGACTCACAAAGGCATTTTGTCAGTGAGCAATATGTAGCCAGCATTTTAATGAATATACAGCTAGACTGAAATGCTATGGGACTCTGGTGTTCATGAATGCAGTATGTAGAGTCATACAAGCCTTCCATGTACTCGAACTGGTATGGCAGTGATCACTACTACTACTATTCATACACATGGATCGCAGTAGCCAACATCGATGTACAATGTGATGTATGCATTCATGAATGGCATACAGCAGTATATTATACATGCTGTAATCAACCTTGCCATAGTACAGACGTTCTTAATGACTGTGTTGCACTTCTACCATTGACACATAACACCGTACAGCAGGGAAGAGATATAAGTTATGTGTCAAGACATCTAGCTTATAAGCAATCTGGTCCATACTGTCTTGTGTTCCATTATCATGGCTACTGGCAATTCATAAAGAATAGCCATTCATTAGCTATGATGGCAGGCCTAGGGTCATTATCATATGGTAATGACGAGACCTGGCTCTGTGGGACCACTCATTAGTGGATCTCTACAAAATCCCTCTAGTGGCAAGAGAAGTGTAGTTTACCTACATCATAGGGAAATCCATTGCCAACAGGGTTTCACCTATTGTTTAATGGAGTTATTTTTATTTATTCTTTTATTTTCTTCTTAACTTTAGTACTGATATGCTGTGAGTATGCCCTGCTTTGTATGCTGAGCAACATATTTGCAAAGAAGGTAGATTGCTGAGTTAATATGCAGTACATTATTTGTTTACACCCAGCTGGAGTTCTATATGTTGCCACATTGGAACTAGCCTGTACGTTGGCGGTATACTTTTTGTGAAATGTGTATGATTCTGGAGCACTTTATTTGATGTAGGTGGATCCCTAAGATATTTTGAATTTGGAATTATATACCTCAGATATATCATAGAATTCGGATAGGTGCAGTGGAGTGGATAACACAAGCATACATTCATTATCGAATAACTGTGATGACGAGTCGGGTCACTCCTTTCCATATGAAAAGAGCTTGCCTATAGCAAAAGGGACTTTAGTGCCTAATGTATTACCAACCATCATCGTGGTGTATGCATCCTTGAGCCTAATAAAGAAGGGAAGAAGGGACCTCCAACAATTCTTCTTGGTCCACCTATATCCAAGGGTGTACATGAGTTTTATGGCAAGAAGTAAAATGGATGGAGGCTTCTGTTTTCAGATATTAGTTAGACAGACAATTCCAGATGTTTTCCCTCTAGCTGTCTCCCATATATATGATCACATGGAAAAATTAAAGTACTCAGTGTCTCTTGACAATATACATGCATATACCTTTTCCCCACTGTAGTGCGATCCTGGAATTAGTATATATAGTTAGGGAGTGTGGGTGGGACAGCACCCCACATTGGGGGGTAAGGGACATAGTCCCCCACCTAATATGGTTTTATATCATCCACATTACAATTCAGTTTGTTGAAATTTAGCATTGTAAGATTTCAGTATTATGGGTTTCAGTCTACTGATTTTTCAGTATTTTAAATTTTCAGTCTTATGGTCTCAGTCAAATGGGATATATATATATATATATATATATATATATATATATATATATATATATATACACACACACACACACGGGTCTACTTCACAAACCTGAAATCCCACTTACCAGACTTTCATATAACCGAGACTACAAAGCCGGCAAGTCAGAAGACCAACCACCTGGAACACCAGCTTTCAACGCCAAGTAAATAACCGCATGGCTAACCTGAAAAAATTATAAAAACCAAAGCTACATCTGTTTATTTGTGTATTGATATATAGGTCAAGAGTACTATGTTATGCTGCAGTTTTTGCAGTTTATGTGATATATCTCTTGTAATGGTATAATGCTTGACTGGGGCCAGTATATGCCCTGTACTTTACTTTTTCCAAGTTCAAATGTGATTAGAGTCTATATTCTTGAGAAAGAGAATACCTCATGTTGTCATATGTGACAATGGTCTGTAAAACAAAAGTCAGGAATTCAGAAACTAGAGTATCAGTCTTAATCCAAAGTTCAGTTATTACTATCTGCAAGCTAATTTAATTATGAAGAGAGAAATCCAGAAAAACAACAGGTTTAATTTGTAGCCTCATAGTTTTGGCATAGAGGAATGCTACATTGCAGGTACTCAGTTTCACAGAGCTCAGTCATTAACAGACTGAAGGGTGAAAAGCACATTATCTACATACACAAACACATTCGATTCGAAAAAATCAAAACAAAAAAAAAAAAAATACTGCTGCTCAGAAACAACACACACACAGGGTAGGAGATAATATAAGGCTACAAAAGTCATTTGAAGTTTACAGCTGGAGGCTGATGTTCTGGTTCGGGAAACTCATCCATGGTCTTTTGTTACTCATGGGGAGGATGTAAAGCTGTATAGAAGAAATCACAGACATTCATGCAGGACAAATAGATCAAAATCCATACAAGATGAGCAAGATGAGTTGTCATAGTCAGTATATCTGCAAAACAATAGAAATGTTTGAGCTTTCAACACCAAAGAGCTGCAGAGGGGCTGATTTAGCTTCATGTAAGGCTGTAGAAAAAGCAAGATGTGCCCCAGAAGGAAGATTAGGAGTCCAGTGTGAACAACTATATCAAATTCTCGAGGTCTGGCATACCACTGAAGGAATCGAGCAAATGGGTGAGCTATCTGACAGCTGAAAATGCTAGTACAGGTTTAAATGTTGCATGTACTGAAATGAGTTTTGAATGTAAACATGCTTTCATTTTTATGCAAAAGTTGTAATTGCAATGCAATTAATTCTACCTTGTAGAATGCAAATGAAATGGGTATATTGTGTAAATAGAAAAAAGGGATTGCAACATATGGGCTATATATTTTTTCAGTATGCTAATGCTAATGGTACAGGAAACTGCATGTGATGTGGTACAACTCTTTCTAGAGGAAACTGATAGCACATGTAGAGTGCTTGAGTTGTTTATTGAGCATTCTGATGAACATCTAAATATGACAAAGAAGAGTTAGTTTGCTTGATTACTATTTATATCCATTATAGTTAAAAATCATATCTCACTCACCTTATCAGTCTATAACAACTGTTTGCATTCCTGTCACTTCCTATTACATATACTTATTTTTATTGCTCAATAATAAATGATTTTAAGACAGTAATAGTGCACAGCTGAGTAGGCACTACAGAGAAATAGGACCCAGTGCTGTTTTGAGGCCTGTTACATTATCCCTATCACTGAAAAGGTCCTTATTTCCCTGTGACACCCAGTCTGGAGGGTACTGTTGCCCTTAGTAACTGGGCAACATATGCTTTTGTATTTGTTTTATTATTACTATGATATACATGTTTTATATTTTCATCTAAAATAGTTCCTACTCCTAATGTTTCAAACTGGTGTACAATATCTAATTGCTGCTGCAGGAAGTATTTTACATATAAAATCTAATTTAAGTATTTAGTAATGTCTATGCACATACCACACACAAACACACGCGTGCGCATACATGCACACACACACACACACACACACACACACACACACACACACACACACACACACACACACACACACACACACACACACACACACACACATGCACTCTCTCTCTCTCTCAAATGGGCCTTGTTATTACAGTTACATTTTTGATCATAATTCTGATAAAATAAATGAAGAAATACATAAATAGTATAAACAGTAATGTATTTAAGTTATCGTTATTGTTTAATGCTGTGCAAAGCATTAAAATCCCCCCATACACACCCACACACAAACACACACACACATACTCAACATGAGTATATCCTGTTGCAGTAGTCACTTGCTTTAGTTCTGCTTTTTTTTTAATTTTATTTTTATTTTTTTAATCGTTAACCAAGGCATTGTAACTTGTAAGAGCTATGATTAGCAAGAGGAAATGAAACAGCAGAGCCTTGTAACTCCTGCTGCTACCATTAACTGTGGTAGTTGTGTTATTTTTACAAATTTTTCCGTATTCAAAAACTGACTTTTTAAGACCAATGGTTAGCAAGGGAAAATGAAATGCTGGGTCCAGTAAAGGCTTTCAGTTTCACCATACAGATTTTTTTTTGCCGAATAGATGCTTTGTTTATTTGTTAATGACCCCCCCACCCCACCTCAACATTCTGTGCTCAATGGGGATTGCTGTTTCTTTGTCCCATTTTTTTTAAATAAAGGTTATTTAAACTATGCTGTCCACTGGACTGACTGTGAAGAGTTTAGGAATACTGGTCTGCAATGTTGCAGGTATAAGTGATGAGTTAAACTCTGTTAGTACAATGGGTATTCCCATTTACATATCTCTCACCTGTCCAGATTTTCACAAAACATCCAGATTTTTGCCTTGTATTTTTGGTATGTCCTCATAATATTTGTAGTTTTCTAGCAAATTACTGACATTTGAAGTCACTAAATAATGCTAAATAATGACAGAAGTTTAGTTTCAGACTTCATATCCATCAGAAAATGCATAATAATTCAAAACCTGTTAGTCAATGGACTTTCAAAATTTATAGGAGCATTTTTAAAAATCTTTCCCTATTTCTGGGCCTTTGTCCCCCATTATTTCCTGGTTTTGTCCAGATTTCTTGTGCTAAGAGATTGTGAGGTATGCAGATGTATTTATTATATTAGGGAAGCTTTTGACTAGGGTGCATGCAGAGTAAGTTCAGGGTCAGAACTTCCCATATGAATTCTGCCCTGCCAGTGGTCAAACAGTGTTTGGTAAGATCGAGTCTTCAAAGATGGACATAAAATGCGACAGAAATATCTATCTGGATGTCACAATCCCCCCTGCACCCACAAGAATGAGACAAATGATAACATGTTGACCATTGTCAACTCTACTTAGCCCTTTAACGTTTATATATTTTAAACCACATGGCTGACAGAATGTTAGGGAAAAAATGTATATACCATTGAGAGAGTTTATACCACTTAAGCTTACTATTTATCAAATTCATATTCATCAAATGCTATTTGTCAAAGACACAAATCAGCAAAAGCACTTTTAAGCAAAACTTTTCCTATGGCTAACCAGTGGTAAGCCAACCTAGAGATTATGAAAAAGAAAAACTTAACATTTAAAACCTAACCAGGTTGGGGGGGGCTACACCCCCAACCCCACTGCCTCACACCCCTTACACCCTCCCTAACTAAATATACCAACTCTGAGATTGCACTACAGTTGGGAAAAGGGCAGATTCCAGGTGGTGGCCAACTGTTGCTTTGCTCTAGGCAAAGTTTTATTTAAAAGTACATTCGCTGATTTGTGCCTTTGACGAATAGGGATTCAATAAATAGTAAGTTCGATTAAGTGATATTGACCCCTTTGAGATTACATTCATCTGGAACTCGGACAGGCTACTAGCCACTAACAGACACATGATAGTAACAGAAATGTATAATGAAAGGTAACCATTCTTTTCCACCCAGCCTAGATTACTTATTCATTTTTATTGTAGAGAATAATATTATCTAACGGATGCACTGCATCTCTCTTTCTCTTTTTACTAATCCAGAAATACTAGATTCATGTTTCACCATAACTAAAGGTTTAATTTATCAGGTTAAGCACAGATGCTTCTGTCACGTCCTTCAATCACAGTAGGAATACATTTACATTCCTGAAAACAAATCATTTTGTGACAAATATGACATGGAAATGTTAAGGATCTCATCTGTTAATGAGTCTTTTATTTCCACTCCCAAAAATCTGATTGTTCCCAGGGCAGTTTACATTTATACTGACTAGTCCACCAAATTACTTGTTTTTGGTGTAATTTCTTTAATTTCATACTTGTGTCAGACATTTCAGGAGCTCAAGTAAATTACTGAGTTTAAATAAAATTAGAAACTGCAATGATAAGTGGAGGAGCTCCCTGGACAGCCTCAATAAGAAGCTGCGATCCCTCATAAAATCCTCCAAAGCTAGTTACAAAAACAAAATCACCATTGATTCTAAAGACAACCACAAAGCATTCTATAGCTATGACAAGAATCTCAATGGCAACACTCAGATCTGCTCTGAGTTACAGCACAATGGCACTAAATATACAGACCTAACTGATATTGCCAACATCCTGACAGATAGGTTCAGTGCTAACTTTGCCCCCCTCTCACCCCCTAAAGGGCCCATCTCTATACTGGTAGAATGCAAAGTTCCTGTAATCATGGCTGCACAGGCAAAAACCACACTCTCCAAAGCCAAGAACACAGCATCCATGGGACCAGACAACATCCCAGGCTGTGTTCTACATGAACTACAGAATGAACTGGCACCCCACTTAAGTACCATGTTCAATCATAGCCTCACCTCAGGCTTTGTGCCCACTGAATGGCGCACAGCAACAGTTATCCCACTTCACAAAGGGGGAGCCACTATGGACCCCGGGAACTACCACCCCATTAGCCTGATGAGTCTGGTCTGCAAGGCCATGGAATGTATCATCATGGAACTTATAAACAAAGACATTGGTAATCTCCAAACTCTGGACCCCACCCAGTTCGGATTTGTAAAAGGCAGATCATGTCTCCTAAACATGATAGACTTCTTTGAAGCAGTCATCAAAACTGTAAATGAGGGTAAGGTGGTTCATGCAGTCTAGCTAGATCTTGCCAAGGCTTTTGACACCATCCCCCACTCTAGAATTATAGATAAACTCACTAAACTAGGTATAAATCCCTATGTCACAAGATGGGTTGCCAACTGGCTCACTGACAGAACCCACACTCTGAAAGTAGCAGACTCCAAATCCAACTTCAGACCAGTGACAAGTGGAGTACCACAGGGTTCAGTCCTGGGTCTTCTCCTGTTTGGTGTCTACTTCTCTGAAGTACCGGCTAACAGAGAAAGACTGCAAACTAGGAGCCATAATCGAAACACCTAACGATGTGGACATCCTACAAAAGGGCCTCACTGAGACAGATGCCTGGTGTCAAAGCCATGGCTTCAAGCTCATTGCAAAAAGTGCACTGTCATCCTCTTTGGTGAAAACTCTGTACCCATGAGCTGCAACATAGGTGGCAGTATACTTAACACCGAAAGTGTGATAAGAGACCTTGGGCCACAGGTGGACAGTAGTCTGTCCGTTGATAATCACATCACCACAGTAGTCTGTAAATTCATCTATGTGGCAAACCTCATCACAAAAGGTTTCTCATCCAGGAAAAAAAGAGGTCATTGTTCCACTCTACTCATCACTCATTAGACCCATTATAGAGTACAACGCCTCTTTTGGTATGTACCTCACAAGACATTTACAACAACTGGAAAGGCCGCAGAAATACCTCACAAAGAGAATTACCATCCTCAAACAGATGCCCTACACAAACCTTCTCAAAAAACCCCAGCTTTACTCCGTCGCATATCGCCTACCCAGAGGGGATCTCTGCCTAACATACAAAGCTATGTCAAACCCAAAGCTGTTGGACATGCTCCACGTAAAGAAATCCCAATCCCTCCAAGCTACACTCTCTAGGGACCTAAACCTTGTCACCACAATAAACAGAACATGCAGGAGGGATAGATTCCTGTCCCAGAGACTTCCCATACTCTGGAATAAACTACCTATCTATATCAAACAAAGCTCCTCATTAGCACTCTTCAAGAAAAATCTTGATGATTGGATGGGACATAGGAAATTCACCCTGGGGATCACTTCTGTGGCTCTGCTTGACAGTGGCACAGGAAAATAATTTTCTTGGGTGGCAAAAGCCAGGGTACCTTTTTGGCTGGGCTTGTATAGGCCCTAGGGCCAATAGCCTAGTACCTACCTATGAACCTATGAAGGTAGTGAAATGGAAGGCTTCTTTGTCATTTTGTCAAATTTTTGTTGGCCAAGTCTCTGTAATAGAAAGTGGCAACTTACAGCAGATGCTGTTTTTGATTATGAAATGAATGAATGTTAATGGATGGACAGTAGATGTGAAATGCTCTACAATATAAACACTTAGCAATGACTCTGCTTCATTTTGCTGTATTTTCTAACTTATTTCTATTCAGGGTTATCATCTGGCAGGAAAGTAATCATTTTTTATTGTGGTTGCTGTGATGGTTGAAATGTATTTTCCTCTAACATTCGCCAATCATGAAGATGATCATTATGTTTAGGGAACAAATCTCCTATAGACTGGGTTTATAAAAGGTGTTATCCCTTTAATGGTATACAATGCATGTATAAACTCTGCAGTTCACTTGTATAAGTAGCCATTTTTGGTAACATGTATTTTGTATAATGATACTGAAGTCTCCAAGATGCCACCTCATCTCCAAATGGAAATTATTCATTTGGAAATTTACTCACATGCTGTTCCTTATCCATGAAACAGTGTTCAGGATCTACTTTACTGTGTCTTTTTGTATATGGGAGATGTTTCAAGGAGGATATAGTCTCTTGAAATTTATCGGTTTGACCCAGACTTGTACTTTTATACTGCTATAGAAGAAGATCGTTCTGTAGCTTTGGGGGCATCATTTGAGATTACATTTGGTCTATGGGTATTACCTTTTTAGTGGGAACAGGAGGGGCTTTCTGTTATGACATTTTCCATGATACTATTTCAGCAGTTAGACAGACAATCTGTAATTCAGAAATGGGAATAGTCTAATGCCCTCAGTACCACCAGATTGCTGGACCCTAGTTGCTGAGGTATACCAGCATGAGATTGAAGAATATCTCACAACAGGAATGCAGTATAAAAAATGACGACATCTGACTTCCATTGTTGACACACAGACCCTTTATTATGTAAATACTTCCACCTAATGTTTAGCTCCACCTAATGTTTAGCTCATGTTCATATTGCTGTTAGTTTCACAGGAAAAGAATAAACATGTATGATGGAGAAGTTTCACACTCAACTTCTGCAAACCACCTTAACTATCCTTAACCAAAACCAAGACAAGACAAAGCTGAAATACTGCCCTGTAATACTGCATCAGTTTGATATGTAGCATAGTGCATTAGCATTTCACTAGTTGTTGATGTTATTGTTTTTGTAATTCTTAATGAAGAGAGATACTACAACTTCCTTAACGAGGAGGTTCAGAGATCATGTCACCAAGACGACATTTATTTAGATATTTTTGTAATTATACACATCACTTTTTCAGACTTGTAGCATTATTATACACTGCGATACTATTCTCTCAACAGAAACTCAAGGAACTTGTTTCTCTTTTCTTAGCAGGGACAGGTTATCTTGGACAGTTTTTGCATTGACTGAGAAAGCAATTCAATATATTATGTAGAAAAATGCGCCTTGATTTTGTCATACAGGCACTGTATTTGTGTGGGCAGGAACAATATACCCTTTTTCTTGTGTTAGCCAGTATCTTACAATGTAAGATGTTTGGATATAATTTCTATATTTGTGACACTTTTAAATTGAGTTACAGCATGTGTAGCAAACTGTGTTCTACATTAGGTCTGATGATGATGATGAATGTTTTGGATATATTATACATTTTAAATTAAGCTACACAAAAAATAAAACATGTCTTCTGACAATAATTCATTTGAATTAGCTGGTTACATGGTTTGAGATGCTTCATTATACTTTGTTAAAAATGGAATCTCTTTGACACTGTTACACAGGTTCTAATGTTGTGCTTGTTTTCTCTCTCTCTTTTTTTTTTTGTCAAGTGGATATGTTTGTGGCTGCAATATTGTTCTATAAAGTTCTTCTGATAAAAAAATAAATAAAATACGTCTTATTTATGTTTTCAATTATGTGAATCCTATTATATTTCCTTTGATGCTGCTCCTCTCTCTAAATTGGTAAAGATTACAATTCTAATATCATGTCCTAAGAGACTGGCGCTATCATTCTAATAAATCTAGAAAATTCTTTGCCTCTGGCATATACATTTTGTGATATTGAAACCCTTTATCATTTCAATGGGGCATCATTAAATCTAAATGTATGTGTTCATAAATTCATCATCTTGCTGTGGAAAAGTGCACTGACTTCATAGATACAATCTCATGTCAGTAACAGGATGTGACAATACAGATACAATCTACTAGCAGGATGTCAAAATATGGATACAGTATCATGCAAATGTGTTCAAAGTATAGGTAACAAATGCTGTTTGATGATAGGGACTGGCAGGGTTTGATGTTTCGCCTTGCATCTTAATATGTGTTGAGACCTTTACCATAATAAAACATGCCCTTAGTTATCACAGAAAACACACATTTAAACACAGTTAGATTTCTGGAGACAGAAGCAAATAATTTGCTACCCTCTTTCATGTACCATTGCTTAATTTCTGAAAGCGACAGTAAACTTATGTAGTGTACACATTTAAGTGTATTTCACATTCTACCCACCCCCCCCCCCCCCCATCCCTACTACGACAGAATGATATAGAACTGGATAAAATTCAGTTTGGCTTCTCCTGCAATTCAAAATGCTACTAGACAGCACTTTTGAGATTAGATTATAGTATGCATTGTCAACCCATTTCCATAGATCTAAACAAGGACAACATATAATACAAGTGCAATACTGTTGACTTCTTTACTTAGTACTAGCTAATACCCTACAGGCAAACCTGGTGTTATCAGCACTATTGTTTGTGAAGGAACTTTGGGTCAGACTTCTAAAACCCTTACACTGGGCTCAGGAACTGCAAGCTCACTGACCTAATCTGAGTTAAAGGGGAAGACATGATTGCATAATTTAACTGAGGGAGAAGGACATGCATGTTGAATGTGTCACAAGATAAGCTTTATATGTATATAGCTCTCAACCTCTTAGCACAAGAAATCTGGACAAAGTCAAAATAGCAGGGGGATAAAGACCCGAAAATAGGAACATGTTTTAAATATTGCTCTTATAAACATAGAAAGTTGCTAGACTATAAAGGTTTATTTTAGCATGTATTTCCTGAAGGATACGAAATCTGAAATTCAAATGATGTCATTATTTAATTACTTCAATCCTCAATGATTTGCCTGAAAACCACACATTTTATGAGGCACAGACCAAAAATATGAGGCAAAAAATTTGGGCATTCTTAGAAAATTTGGACATTTGCCAGGCATGTATGTGTTGCATAATATGTAATGATCTATACTATATGGCATACACCAGCTATGTGAGTACATGGCCTGTGAATGCTAAAGGATGTCATCTAGGCTAGGCCTATTGCATGTACTATCTACACATGTACAACAAAACATTTTCAAATATGCATACCAGTTTTAGTCATTTTAGTAAATATCATTTTGCCGGGGGAGGGGCTACAACCAAAGAAGTAGTGTCATTCTTCAGTTTACTGCTGTGTTGTAGATATGGCAGTATGACTCTTAGATGGCTTTAAGCATGCCTCTTTCATTACATAGTCCAGCAGTGCTGCAGTTAAACAACTCATGCCATTTGCTGCATTTGTAAGAGCCACACAGGCCATAGTGATACAAGGGTATCAGTCATTGTATCATCATGCCTTTATACAGAACTTTGATATGTATGTATCTGTCCCTGTAGTCATGGCTGGCTCCAGCACAAGACATTGTAAGCTGCTGCCTAGATCCCAGTGTTAGCTAGGGGAGGCCTGGCTATAGCTGTCCATATAACGTTATTATTTATTTTTTTAATCCATTCCACCTTTTTTGTAATTTTTTTAATTTCCTGATCAGCATGTCTGCAAATAAGTACACACACACAGAGTAGACTATTAATTTCTGTCTCATGCACAGTGGCAGCTCACACATGCAAGATCTGAAAATCTACCTAGAGAACTCCTCAAAGGGAAATAGAGGTTAGCAGTATAGCCTTAAAATGGAATGGAGGGTTATTTTTAGCTGTATAGACTTGAGTTGCTGTGTGTGTGTGTGTGTGTGTGTGTGTGTGTGTGTGTCTGTATGTGTTTAATGCCCCAATTACAGAGGACTGTCTAGTTGAATGATCTACTCGGGGTCAGACAGACTCAAACCCTATATGGAAGCTATGGCAGGTGAGAGTTTAATCCTCCATACCAACTGCCAGTCCTCTTTTAACTTATTTCTTTTCCTTCTTTTTTTTTTTTTTTTGTGATAAGTCTGCAAATTACTGTCTGTCAATGTCACTTATAGAGTTTCACAGGTATATGGTTCATAAAAAATGATGTGAAACCTGTTTGTTTGCTAACTAATTTAAGTGATTTTAGACTTGCCTGCTCTTATCTCTCTATCTGTCTCCAGTTTTGCCAAACATCTCTAATTTTGCCTCATATTTATGCCCTGTCTGATCTTTGAGCAAGTCACTTAGCCAAACAGTGTTTTGGAGCAAATGAAAATTTAGGCTAGGCTCCTCAGTGGGCCCATGTACTGCAAGCCTAGTAACTGCCAGAATAGTTACAGCATAAAGTAGCCCCCATACTCTTACTATTCTCAGTAAGAAACTGCAGGAACTAGATACTTTAAAAAAGCCTAATTTTGGTGTAAATATTTTTTTTACTATATTGTATTAATTTTTGCTCCTCTAAATGCCAACTTTTTCAAATTTGTAACTTTGTATTTTTAAATTCTCTCATATTTTGTAATTCTTATATTTTTGTAATCTTGTAACTTATAGCATTTATATTTTTGGAGCTTTTCTCCCCAGGACTCCATTGAAAACAGGCTCCTCATGGCCCAGTGGACCATCCTGGCAAACAAACTGCAAATACATAAATAAAAAATAAAAAGTAAAGAAATGGATTTTGTAAACAGGAGCTTCATCATATGAACCATTTTCTTTGGATGTGATCCTTAGTTTCCTTATGATAGTCGGTGCTGACAGTGTGTTTATTAATTAGCTGTGAATAAATATGACAACATGAAATCTATGAATTGAATAGCAATGTTAACATTTGGTGCAGTGGTGCAGAAGTTGAGTTGTCACCTTACAGCAAAAGGTTTTCTGGTTTGATTCTCAGTTGGGGTACCTTCTGTGTCGAGTCTGCATGTCCTCCCTGTGTCTATTTGAGTTTTCTCTGGTTTCCTCTCACATTACAAAGATATGCATCTGGAGCACTTCTCCCAAGGCCTCCACTGAAAATGGTTTCATTTCAAGTCAGACTTTCCCGGTAAACAAATGTTAAATAAATATATTAATTCATTTTTATTTAGCTTGTTTTTGCTGGGACACATGTGAAATGCAGAGTATTAGGGCTACAAGAAACTATCTAGCACTTTGTGCAAATGTGTAAAGCTATGAGCTGTTAAAGAATTGCTTCCTGTAGTACATGGTTTGATTGCCTCAGACTTTATTTGTTTTATATGTGACTCTACCAATTTACTTCACTAGACAGTACTTCTGGTCTGCTCCTGAAATGGGACCCTTGTGTCCAGTGGGCTGTCCTAGGCTGTTAGTAAATGTGTTACACATTTGCCTTTTGAATCCCTGCACAGTGGCCTGATTCATTACCTTGTATGCCTCATTTATCCACAATCCAACTCTGTTGAGTCACATGGTCTATGCTGCAACAATACATCATTATTAGCCATTCTATCAGATCTATACTGAGTGATGTCTGATGGGATAGCTATTATTGATGAACAGAAAAGAGGTCAAAATGAGGTGTAGGTGCCTTGCAAGACCCAACCCCCAAATAATATGTTGTATGTAGCAATTTTTCTGATTTTTGTATGACTTGTGGGCTGTTGAACAAGAACTGCTGCTGCATTTACTTTATATATAATTGTTCTACTTTATTCATTGCCCTAATGAGCAGTTGACAGGTTGGTGTAATGGTTAAGGTGTTTACTTCATTGACACTAGGCACGGTTTTCATTCTCACCTTTAGTCCCTTTCTGGTTATTTTCTAGGAACATAATAGACTGCACACTGATTGCTTACTATTTACCCCTCAATCTAAATTATTTACAGTGATAATCAGAACTGTGACATCTTCAGCATCCGTTATATAGTCATTTGCTGCTTGTTGCTGTTATGCAGTCTTCTCTGCAAAATCAGACTGTATAAGATTTCAGCATTTAGTTAAAAAGCTGCTACTGTGGCAGTTGATGTAAAGGACAAAGGCTTCAACTAGTTAATGAGCCACTGCCCGTGTCAAGGGTGCAAGGTTTAAATATTTCTACCATCATCTACCTATTGTGTGACTTTGTGTAAGTTACTTAACCAGACAGTGTTTTGGAACAATTGGAAATTTAAGATAGGCTCCTTAATAGTCTCTAGGATGCATATCTACTAACTATGAACTTGTTGTCATTGTTTGCCAGCCATTTCCTCTTGCATAGCTGATCTAGTTCAGCAAATGATTTATGTCAGTATTACCAGCACACTAACTTTTAATGTAAAATAGACAATTTAGTCTTCATCTACAAATGCAGTGCCTGCTGCCTTAAAGAGCTGAAATGAAAAATTGTTAGCCAGCAAAAACTTTAGCATTAGTAGTAGATGTTCTTCGTGTTTCACTGTTGCAGTCATTACATTTAGGTAATCTGCTTGCAGTTGCCCTCAGTCAGCCTGATTAACAAAGTTTTGGGTCCTGTGTCGGTTGCTGTCCCTTCTTCCATGACGTCAGGTCAGCCAATGCCATTACATCAGTCTTTCTTGCCGTGCAGTGCCCGAAGCAGAAGCAGTTCGAAAGTGCTGGTCGGCCGACTCCTGAAATTTTCATTTTCGAGTTTCAGAACCGAAGTCTTCAACTTAAAGCTAAGTACCCCATTGGGGAAACTTTTTCTTGCTTCTTACCAATGTCAGTAAAAGTTAATAATTGCATTACTTGTGGAAAGCAAATACCTCATAAAGATTTTCATTCATACTGTATTCCTTGCCTAGGCCCTGACCACGACGTACCTTGCTGTCGGTTTTGTGCCTTATTTAATCAGTGCACTATCTGTCGTCGGCATATTTTTGCCTCTAAATATTAAGGTTCTCGGTTTAATTATCCAGAAGTGTTGTCGGATAGCTATCCGACTACTGGGATTCTGCAAAATGCAAAGATAAAGACAGAGACAGGCCGCTGAGGTCCAAAACTGCCAACGACGCTTGCAGGCACCGGCTTCTAAGGGTGTATTCAGGCCTACAGACTTGCATATTAAATCAACACCTCCTTCATTACTAAGGCCTAAATCTCAACCCATGTCTAAAAAACTGGCACCCAGACCACATGCTCTGGCCCCCATGCCTAAAAAGCAAATGATAAAAATGGCTGAAGATCTAGTAACTCTAATCAGGTGTAGTCACCCCCCCCCCCCCTCCAAGAGGCCTAGGGCTGAGCTTGATTATGAATCTTCTGATCAGGATTCTGTTTTTTCTGACTCTTCTGATGACCTGGATTTGTTCATACCTACTTACGAGGATTCTAATGCAGAGGATTCTATTCCCTCTGCTTCCCCTCCTGAGGGGTTTTCTTTTGGGGAAACTTTACATACTTTAAGGGAGCATTTTCACTGGGAAAGCCAGGAATTTTATGATTTAAAAAAGAGGCTTAGGGATTTCCTTCTTCTACCTCAGCATAGGCCTTTGGCTATACCTCCTGTACTAGACATTGTGATGATGTTTTCTCGGAATCCAGTTTGGCCCCTGGTTACTTGCCTCCTGCTCCTAGTAAACCTGACAGATGCTACAGGGTTCCTG
Source organism: Protopterus annectens (assembly GCF_019279795.1). Taxonomy (NCBI): domain Eukaryota; kingdom Metazoa; phylum Chordata; order Ceratodontiformes; family Protopteridae; genus Protopterus; species Protopterus annectens. The sequence goes on along the minus strand of NC_056725.1, from coordinate 669,270,626 downwards.
AGTCCCACAAGTTCCTTTTCAAAAATCCTGTTGCAGATCCAGAGACTATTTCTCAGGGGCCCAAGGGCATTAAGGCTTCTACTGCTAAAAATCCTATCCCTTCTGATAGAGACTCCAGGGTACTGGATAGATGGGGTAAAAACGTTTATACTTCTGTAACCTTGACAATCAAAGCTTTAAACTGCCAAATTCATATGTTAAAATATCAGCAACATGTTACTGGACTGCTTAAACAGAAAATAATGTTGATTCCTGACTGTGTGGAAAATAATGATTTACAGGACATAATGCATTCTGCTGAACAAGTTGGAAAACATACTTTGCAATGTGGTTTTGATTCTTTAGAGGCCTCTTGGAGGGCTGCTGTTACTGGGTCTGTGCTTAGAAGGCATGCTTGGCTTAAGGAGCAATCTTTACCTGATCATGTTAAAGCTAAATTGTTGGATGTTCCTTTAAATCAGGACCGCCTGTTTGGCAACAAGGCTGAAGAAATTCTTAAAAAGATGGAAGATAAAGCTAAATCCATTCAAACTATTAAAGATTTTTTACAAGTGCAACCTCCTTGATTTAATAGGCACTGGCCTACTAAGAATTGGTCCTTTCCAGTCCCTTCCAGGTCTTCTCAAGCCAAACCCAGACACAGCAAAAACTCCAGGTTTCAGTCCCAGGGGACTCTCAGAACTAAGCAGTGGGGGTCCTCCACTTCCAAATCTGGAAATAACAAGACACCCCCCTCCATGGTAAGCAGTCTCAATGATTTCCTTTAAAAATTCCCAAGCACTTATCTTTTGATCACCCCTTTGGGGGGAAAGATTGCTCTTCATGCAAAGAACTGGAAACTCATAACCCAGGACAAATGGGTTTTAAATATAGTGTCCCAGGGATACAGATTTCATTTCCAAACATTGCCAACACCAAACGGGTGGCCAGACCTGCCCACAAATCAGTGGGCAGAGGCTCAAAAACAAGTGCTTTCCCTCTTAAGCATGGGGGCTATTCAACTGGTAGCAGAAGAGGAAACGGGACAAAGTTTCTACTCCAGACTTTTTCTGGTACCCAGAAAAGACAAATCATGGCATCCATTCCTAGACCTGTCTACTCTAAACACCTTTCTGGAGATTCCAAAATTCAAGATGCTGACTCTTCACCAATTACTTCCTATGCTAGGCAAAGACACCTGGTTGGCAACACTAGATTTAAAAGATGCATATCTGCATATCCCAGTCAGGGAATCTTGCAGAAGATACCTACACTTCAAAGCAGGCTGCATGCATTATCAGTTCTCTGCACTGCCCTTTGGCTTGTCTACTGCACCCAGGGTATTCACAAAGTGCCTGGCTCCAGTTATTGCATTTTGCAGGCAAAGAAGTATTCAAATATACCCATACCTGGATGATTGTCTAATTCAGGCAGAAATCCAGGGCATACTTTTGAATCATCTGGTGTTTGTAAAAAGGGTTCTAAATTGCCTGGGGTACACCATAAATGAAAAGAAATCACAACTGGTACCCTGTCAACAAATTACATTCCTGGGAGCAAGCTTGAATACAACTTCCCAGATGGCTTACCTCATGCCAGAAAAGCAAATTCATTTGGTAACCTATTTCAAACAAGTGGCCACAAAAACCCTGCTGTCTGCAAGACTAATACCGCAAGCCTTGGGGTTTATGGCCTCCTGCATTCTTCTATTTCCTTATGCAAGACTGCATATGAGGAAACTACAGTGGTATCTAAAAGCCTATGGAGTCAACATTCTCACAACCTGGAAACAATGATCCCTATCATACCTTGCCTATGACTAGAGTTCCTCTGGTGGGCAGAGGCCTGCCACCTAAACAAGGAACTACCATTCACACTACCCCCCTGCTGCCCAAACCCTAACAATAGATGCATCAGACTATGCATGGGGGGCTCATCTGGCAGGGAAGTGCATTCAGGGCAAATGGAACCTAAGTCAAATGCACCTACATATCAATCAAAAAGAAATGTTGGCTGTACAGAATGCTCTGACAGCCTTCAAGGACTACATTCTTCCAGGACAACTAATGGTAAAGACGGACAACACTATGGTTATGTGGTACATAAACAAGCAGGGGTGTATGCATTCCTAGCCCCTCTGCAGACTAGCCATGGCATTATGGAACACAGCCTTGAGCTACCAAGTGCACCTACAAGCTCAATTCCTGCCAGGAAAATTAAATACACTGGCAGACGGACTAGGCAGAAATCTCATGGACCCACATGAGTGGAAACTGGAACCAATGATTTTCAACATGTTGACAAGCGAATGGTAGAGCCCAGAAAGAGATCTATTTGCCTCCTCCCAGAACTACCAGTTGGACAAGTTTTGCACAAGGACTCCCCACAAACAAGCTGGGAAGTGGATGCTTTGTCCTTCAGCTGGAAAAACCTATCAGTCTACACCTTTCCCCCGCTGCCTCTGCTCTCCAAAGATCTACTAAAAGTCAAACAGGACAAACCAAGGATGATCTTGATTGCTCCAGACTGGCCGCACCAACACTGGTACCCCCTCCTGCGCAGTGTGTCACAGTTAACTCCATGGCACCTGCCTCAGACTCCTTCCCTGCTGTCTCAGCAGGAGAACCAAATTCTGCACCCTCAGTTTCCAACATTGAATCTTGCAGCCTGGCTAATCACTTAAATTCACCCTTATCATCCCTGAGCAAACCTGTGATGGATGTCATCTTAGAGGCAAGCAGACCTAGTACTAGAAAATCTTATACTGAAAAATGGAAAAGATTTTGTGCCTGGAACCAATCTCAAGGGATGAGCACAACACCACCCAATTTACCTCATATTTGGCAATAATTAATTGAGATGCTTCACAAGGGCCTGTCTTTTTCCTCCATTAAAATTCACACCTCAGCCATTTCAGCTCATTATAACACAGAACCTCCCCTCTTCTCTCATCCTCTTCTCAAGCAGTACCTCAGAGGGGCCAAAAACTTGAGACCACCTAGGAGAGCTCCGACCCCTGCCTGGGACCTTAACTTTGCATTGGAGAAACTCACTCTACCTCCTTTCGAGCCAGCCGCTACTGCAGACTTAAAATTTATTTCTTGGAAAACAGCTTTCCTTTTAGCAATCACTTCAGCTAGAAGGATATCTGAACTACAGGCCCTTATGGCAGTGGAGCCTTTCATCATCTTTCATGCGGACAGGGTGCCACTCAGGACCAATCCATCCTTCATGCCCAAAGTGGTATCCAGTGTGGCTCTTAATCAGTCCATTCATTTGCCAACCTTCTTTCCCAATCCACAGAACAAAGGGTTAATGGATTCTGCATTCCTTGAATGTGCACAGACAACTTAGATTCTACTTGGACAGGACTAAACCTCGAAGAAAATGTGAACAACTGCTGGTAGCATTTGCTGCAAGGGCAGATGGGAAGGCTATTTCAAAACAAACCATTTCTAAATGGATAAGCCATTGCATTAATTTCTGCTATAAGCACCATGGAAAACCTATCCCCCAGGGAATCAGATCTCACTTCACCAGGGCTGCATCTACTTCTGCAGCCTTCCTCAGAGGTGTTCCTAAAAGGGACATCCTAGAAGCTGCTACCTGGAGTTCTGTACATACTTTCACCAAGCATTATCATTTGCCAATTTTCTCTAAATCCAGAGCTGGCTTTGCAGCTGCTGTCTTGCAGGGCCTTATAGCTGGCCCTAATGCTATATAAACTCCTCTTCCCAACCATAGCTTTGGGAATCTACTCAAATGTAATGACTGCAGTAATGAAACCCAAAGTACAGTTGTGTACACTTACCATAAATGTAGATGTTTGAGTGTATTCACTGTTGCAGTCCTGGTTACCCTTCCTCCAGCCCCCTAATTTCTTCTGGCTATACCTCTATTTTCCTTTACTATGCTTAAAAGCCTTTTTGGTGTATTTGCTTTTTGTTGGAGGTATACCTTTGTGTTTTTATGTGTATTTGCTCCCCATTAGGGGGAACCTGACAACTGGGGCAAGAAAAACTGATGTAATGGCATTGACTGCATGTTTTATACCCCTGATGACCTGACGTCATGGAAGAAGGGACAGCAACTGATGCAGGACCCAAGACTTTGTTAATCAGGCCAACTGAGGGCAACCTGCAAGCAGATTACCCAAATGTAATGACTGCAACAGTGAATACACTCTAACATCTACATTTATGGTAAGTGTACACAACTGTACTTTCTCTTTAATGTGGAATTATTCAGATTACTTTTAATTCTGCAGAGAATTGTGGCTATTAATTTAGCATACATTATCAGATGATTAATATTACTTGTGCTCTCATCAATACTCTTCTCTTTAAACTGTGCTGCACACAAGGCTTGAGCTTCTGATATGATGCTTGTGATCTTTGTAAAACTAATGTAGTTCATCCAAAGCTATCAATGAAGTACATGTAATTTACTTCTTCATAACTATAATGGGTGTACACAGTCAACAAAGTGGTTAGAACTGCTGTTGGAGTTGGGGGCTCTTTGTAGATGAAAGCACATCATGCTCTTATAATCTTGTCCTTTTAAACAGTGTGGCTGTACAACCCAACCCAGGAGTGGCAGTCCTTTCTGCATGTTGAGCACCAGTAGGCAGGTATCAGTCTGGTATCATGGGCATGGATCTTCCTGAGTGCTCTCTTATTCTCTGCTCTCCTCACCAAGGTTGTTTCATATATAGCAAGAACTTCCTTCACTTCCTGTTTCCAGGCATACTTGGCTGAGGTGAGAGAATGCCAGGTGCTCACACTGGTGGAGAGAGTGCTGAGGTCATGCTTGCATATGGACTTGTAGCACAATTTGGGTTGCCTTTTTGACACATTCCAGGCTCCAGCTGTCCAAAAAGGAGGTATTTTGGTATTTGGTCATGCATGAGGCATGACCCAACAAGTGCATATGCCTCTGTTTCAGTTGGATAAACATGGAGGTGGTGCCCTTTCTCTCAAGCACTGTGCTGTTGGGGATCTTGTCATGAGATATCAAGTATGTCTAAGGCAGCACATATAGAACACACTGAGACACTGCTTCTGTTTTGAGTGCAAAGTCCATGTTTTACTGACACATAGTAATGCCCCTAAAACACAGACTGTGTAAACTGCACCTTGGTGTGAATATTGAGCATATTATTAGCTCATACTCACTTTGTCAGCCTGGAAAACATTTTAGTGGTGTTTCTAATCTGCTTGTTGATCTTGCTATCAAGTGACAACATGCCAGAGATCGTAGAGGCTGCTTACACAAACTCATGGATGGCATCCATCTCATAGTTGCTCACCCTGATAGATAGCTCATTGCCCATATTTTGGCCCATCACATGGGTCTTCTACAAACTGGTTATGAGATGAATTCCACACATGCATCCACAAAGTGAGTCACGGATGACTGAAGTTCCTGCTGAGTGTGAGCAACAATAGCGGCCTCATCAGCAAACAGGAACTCCCTTAGACAATTTCTAAGCACCCTGGTCTTTGAACAAAGCCTCAACAGTTTAAAGAGGTTGACATCCATGGAACCAGTACACAACCCTGCTTCACTCCACAGAGAATCTCGAAAGGTTCAGATGTAGATCCATCATATGTGGTGGTCCCCTTCATGCCTTCATTGAAGGCCTAATAATGCTAAGCTTTGTTGGAGGGCAGCCGATCTTTGCCAGAATCACAAACAGACGTTTCCTACTGACAAAGTCGAATGCCTTGGTCAGATCAATTAAGGCAATGTACAGAGTTTGTTCTGTTCCCTACACTTTTCTTGTAGTTGCTTAACAGAGAAAACCATGTCATTATTAGACAGTGCAGCTTTGAACCTACACTGAGATGTGGGATAAACTCTCTCTGCAAGAATGTGGAGCCTCTTATGGACAGCTTGTGCAATCAATCAGCTTCCCTACAGTACTGAGAACGGAGATGCCATGATAGTTGTTCTAATCACTTTTGTCACCCTTATTCTTATAGATAGTAGCTATGTTAGCATCCATCATATCTTGTGGTACACTGTCTTCTCTCCAACATTGGCAAAGTATTGCATGCAGCTCTGAGATTAGGGTATATTTAAGGATTTCTGATAGAATGCTGTCTTTTCCAGGGATTTTTCCAGAAGACAGTGCTTTTAGCACATCGTTGAGTTCCTCCAACGTGGGCTCAGTATTGAGTTCAGTCATCATTGGCAGAGGCTTAATGCATTCAGGGCTGTCTTCATAACTATTGTCTCTCTGGCATACAGCTGCGAATAGTGTTTCAGACAGCATTACATCTACTTTGTTCTGCCCTTCAAGACCTTGCTTATGGCCAACTTAACTTGATTCCATTGTACATTCTTCACATGTTAACAATATCCATGACCTACTGAATCTCTGAGTAAAGTTGGAGCCAATAATCATTTGCACACTACCAAGCTACCTGCTGCACTTGACTTCAAGCACACCAGAGTGCTTGCAAGTTATCCTGATTGGGATAGGATGTGTATACAGCCAATGCCTGTCTCTTCTTCTCAATAAGGGTGCTAGCATGTCAGTGTGGGATTCAAAGCAGTCTGTCTTCTTCCCAAAGATAGATATCACAGTATTATAGATTGCATTCCTTAGTTTTTCCCTTTTATTGCCTCCCTTCATTTTCAGAGCACAAGAACTTTCATGGCTGGATGTTCACCTTCCTACACCTGAGCAAGTGGTTGGCATCATAGTGTGCACTGTCTTAACTGTGTGCTACCATGGCACTACATAGACTGCTACATTTGATGAGGATGAGGTAAAGTTGGTACCAATGTTTCTATCTTGGGTGTCCCCACAGAACTTTGTGGTGCGGCTTGACATTGAAGAAGATGTTGGTTATGCAGAGGTCAAGGAGACCTGTCTGTTGTTCCAAACTGTTCCTGACAGGATGGCCAGCTGTGATAGTCACTGCAAATTCTGGCATTAAAGTCACCAAGAATGAATAACAGTTCATAGGAATGGACCTCACTGATGGCAGACCTAAGTTTATCATAGAACTTGTCCTGTACTTCATAGATTCATAGATTCATAGGTATTTACTAGGCTAATGACCACAAGGGCCTTTTTAAGCCTAGCCATGCATGCCAAATCTCTGACAAGTTTGGATACCCTTGATAAGTGTAAACATGGGCCTGGGAGATGAACCATTTACAGGTTACCTGTTTGCATCAGAGACATAGATCGCAACTTCCTGGGTAGAAGACATAGGTTTAACTTCCTGGGTAAAAGTTAAAGTAGGCTTCTGGAGTAAGCCCTTAGGAAAAATCTGGAGATGGAGCCCATGAGGCAGTTTAAGGTTGTACTCGACCTCATTTTGGCAGTTCTTGTGATGGCATTGATGTCAACTTGTACTGGCCTTGCCCCCCCTTGGATTACATCAGTAGTGTGGAGAGGGGGATCCTGCTGCTGGGCGGTCAGCGGTTCCCTCAAAATTCACTTGCCCAGTCCTGCACCCTGGAGAGGACACTCCAGCATTGCTTTGTCAATGGTGACACACCACAGGAAACAGCAGTTATCTGTAATAAGCCACTACACTCAAATGTCATATACAATGAGGTGGCAGGGGCTGCTTCTGACAGTGGGAGAGATCCTTTGATCTCATTGCGCAGCTACCACCCACCTTAAGCTGGGCAGCCCCCAGCCAAATAGGTTCTGCCTCATCACAGTCCACTTGCTCCACTCTGTGTGTGGGACTTAGGGAGCATACATCTGGAAAAACAAAAAACAACAAAATATACCAGCCTTTAGGCTAGGCACGTAGAATGTAAGGACAATGACTCCAGGCTTTACAGAAGATTTACAGAACATCAGTAATGCTTGGAAGGCAGCAGTCATTAACAACCGGCTGAGCAGATCACAGATGGACATTGTGGCTGTCCAGAAAATAAAGCTGTCACCCACTGGATATCTCAGGGAGAAAGATTTTATTATTTTTTGGTATGGGTAGCTTCCAGAAGAGAGCAGGGGACATGGTGTTGGTTTGCAATCAGAAAAGAGATTGTTGAAAATTCAGCTAGAAACACCAGTGGCCTTGGCCAACATCCTCAGCATCTACAAGCCTACTTAAGACTAAGAAAAACAAATACATAGTATGCATGTATACAATACAGTTCAGAATCATATATAACAAATACACATACTGCATATATACAGAAGGTAAATTCTTTCTATCAGCCGTTTTTTTGCTTACAGTATAGGTATATATGATCAGTCTTCTTAGACTGACTCCTTTATGTGTTTGGATTTGGGTAATTTCACTTCCCTTCATTTATGAGTAGTAAATGGAACTATTTCTTTAGCAGGCCAACATTTTTCACTATCCCATTCTGCCCACACACATCCAGATTATTTTATGACATCTGACTTTGTCATCATTTATACTCTTGTGTCTATAAAAGTTTTTATCTCATGACTTGATGACATTGTCTCTGGATTCTTACTTTCTATTGCTGGTCTGTACTATCTTTACCTTACATTTTCCTCTCATGGTTAAACTGCGTGCATTTCTCTTTAAGCATTGATAGCACCTTTTTCAGAAATCCATAGATCTGTCACCTTTGAAAGAGGTGAAAACTAGACAAAATACCATTTGTTGCTCTACATCTTGTCCTGCTTTTCTCCACCCCTTGTCACGTCTACTCTACCCCATCTCCATGTCCATTTTATGATGTAAATTGGTACTTCCACACATACTTTTGAGATGCAGAATGTCTTTTTCTCCTAATCTCTCTCTATTACATTTGAAGAAGAACAGATGCCTGGAGAAGATGACTTTACAATTTCCATTATTCTGTTGGCTGTGGAAAACAGAATAGTAGACATGTAAAGAAAGTTCTGGATTATTATATCAGTTTTCAAATTTCTTTATTATCTAGAGAGAAAAATGTATAGAAGGCAACTAGCAATGCAATACTTTCTACCTGTCTGGTTTGCAAATGTGTTTGATATGAAGCGTATTGCTTATGTGACCACAGTTTTATTTTATTTTATTTTATTTATTTGTTTGTTTATTGACATTTGTTAACCAGGTTGGTCCAGCTGGGCTTCTGGCCTGTTTTCAGTGGAGACCCAAGGAGAAAAGCTCCAATACAGACAGTATACAGACATAAAATGGTAACAATTACTTCAACATATGATAAGATATTATAAATAACTCAAGAAAAATACAAATACAAAAGAAAGACTGCAAGCCATTTACATTATGTCAACCCTATGTTTACAGAGTAGAGTTGTATTGCTTATTAGTACTTCATATCATTGTAAATGCACACAATGGCGTCCCTTAGTGCAGGTACAAATGGTTCCATGCCATTTTGCTTCAGCTTTTCAGATACAGTCACAGAGACCTCACTTTTGATATTGGTCCATTTGATTATACTTTTTCTCAACAGATGATGCTGTTCTACATTTGTAACCCTCAGCCTTTCCACATTTAAAAAAAAAAACTTTAGGTCACAGACTCTTTTTATTATAGGCTTTAAAACAGCATGTTAGAGTCTGTTCCTTAAGGAATAGTAAATAGAATCTAACTCTTCAGTGAGCTCCGTCCAGATCAGGTCAAGGGTATCTGGATGCAATCTGCTGTAAGTCAGTGTACCATGACAAAGAATTTACCATCCTTATAAGGATATGTTTTTTATATACTTTCTCTGATAACATGTTGTCAGTTACCATCTGCAGTCTGATCCAGAGAGAATCCTGCCATTACTGTTACAGACCCTTTCTGCAGTGGAGATTCCTTGCTGTATGTAAAGGGTTGCAGTTCCTCCACTTTCTTGCCTCTGAATGGCACAACTTCACATTTATATTTCAGTCATTTTTCTCTGTCTGCAGCTGTCTACTACCACATTATTGGGATATTTTTCTGCAATCAGATAATGCAGTGTGTTACCTAAATTCTGTATAGTGGTTCTCAGTACTTTAGATTTTGCTATACAGCTCTCTTGTTCTCTTCTCTGTCTCTGTAGTCAGCCAGCATAAATATATATGTATATTTATATATATATATATATATATTGTGATGCCCCACCACTGGCCCAGTAATCAAGGATCCTCAATCCTAACCATTAGCACCAGTGGGTCCATGTAGCATATAGATGTCCATGGCGGCAAGGTGGAGAACAAAAGGCGGGAGAGCCAGTGGGAATGACAGAATGACAGAATGCCAGCGATGAGTTGTCTGGAGACAGGGGTACAAAACTACCACATGATGTTGTATCCTATCTTAGTAGATGGGAAACAGGCAACTACTAAGACAGACACAGCCTCTGACCTAACCATTGTGAAGCCTTCAATGGTTAAAGAGGAGCACTACCTACTTGGGCAGTCTACTCCAGTCAGAGCTTTAGAAGGGACCCCATTCCAAAAAACCTTTAGTTAGTGTTCAACTTGACTGGGAGGGTGAAAAGGAAGCAAGCAAGTAGGTGTGTTTGAGGATATCCATGCGGATGTCCTGATAGGGAATTATACTGATAATGCAGTACCTTGTGTCCATACAGTGACATGTAGCCAGGCTTGGTGACAAGCATGTGGGTCTGGTAGCCTGGGGGGACCAACAGACCACAGACTTGAAGCCAGGACTGGTGTGGTGGCTACTTCAAGGAGGGAGCCACCCGGTAGCAGGGAGACTGAAGGTGAGACACAGCTTCTTGTGGGTACTGATGTTCCCTTGGACAGAGTGACTGCAAGGGCAGAGGTGAGGAGTAGTACCCAGGCTGACAGTGAGGCACCGCTGTAAGAAAATACCAGACTTCCTGTGGAAAGGGAGCTGGGAAGGGTTACAAATAGAGAGTTGAAA